>NW_028277453.1:1365520-1531041 GCF_059751315.1 Micrasema longulum
CAATATCCATACTGATTTTGAAAAGACAATGAATTTTTTCGCCGACTGCGCTTCTAATTAACATTGCGTACAAGATTAAAGCTAAAATGTCGTACGTGCTGTTTGTCGTACAAGGCGCGAAACGCTTAGTTTCAGGTAATTTAAAATACGCATATTTTAAACCTTGGTAGAAAAATTATCCGACGTCGTAAATATAAAAATAATAAAAAACGCGAAAAGACAATTTTGGCGGTTTCGTTATTGAATCGCAAAAAAGTATTATCGGTCCTTCGAGCCAGATCTCGCCATTGCACTGGTCACTCGCCGGATTATATAGGTCCTTCGCATGATTTTACCAGAAGCCTTTGTAAATTTTTCGGTGAAAATTTAACTAACTAACTAACTAACCATCACGCCATTTCCCCAGAGGGGTAGGCAGAGAGGATAGAACGCCACACCACTCTGTCCTGGCACACTTCCTTTGCTTCCTTCACATTCATACATCTTCTCATGCACGCACGTCGATTATTCCGACTTTTCACATGACCACTTTCAAGAATTTGTTGTACTTGATCATGCCACGTCTTTCTCGGCCTTCCTCGACTTCTACAACCAGACACATTCGCATCATAAATCTTTTTAGCCGTTCTTTCATCATTCATTCGCTCCACATGACCGAACCATCGCAAAAGACCTTTCTTAATTTGGTCGATAATGCTTAACTCAGCCTTGCATTCTGCTCTAATTTCGACATTAGGGCACCTATCATACATTGTTTTTCCGCACATTCGCCTGAGGGATCGCATTTAAACAGCATTCAGTCTACTTTCGTCCCTTTTTTTCCAACTCCATGCTTCGCTTCCATACATTAGGGTTGGTACCAGAACTCCATTATGAACTGCTAATTTAGCCTCTTGCGATAGACACTTATTTGCTACGACAGACTTTAAGGCACCATTAACTCTGTTACCGGCACTAACCCTCCTTTCAATATCCTTGTCCATATTTCCATCTCTAGTAAACATACTACCCAGATATACAAATTCTTCGACCTGTTTCAAACTATCTCCATTTACTACAATCTTACATTCAGTCATAGTTACATTTCTTTCAAAGACCATGACGTTCGACTTTGAAAATGACTTGTGAATTGACTTGTGAAAATTTAATGTTTAATATTTTCAACAATGTTTGATTATGTCCAAATGCTTGCAGACTGGCTGGATTTCCTCCCTAGGGAGTTGTTCATATTTAAATTTATTTCAACAGAGAGGGAATAAGTTTTCGAGAAGAAATTTGGAAGTCTAGGCATTTACAGGGCTTATGACCTGTCATTGGCTGGTTTAAGTGGCCACTTTACACACTGTGTAACATTCACCATTCTGCCCATGTTTGAACATCCACATTTCCTCAACTCTTCCATCTGTTGACTTTTGTGAAGTGAAAGAGCTGAAACGTGATTTGGTTCAGCCGGATGAATCTCACCCACGTGATAAAGGTTTCAGCTCTTTCACTTCACAAAAGTCAACAGATGGAAGAGTTGAGGAAATGTGGATGTTCAAACATGGGCAGAATGGTGAATGTTACACAGTGTGTAAAGTGGCCACTTAAACCAGCCAATGACAGGTCATAAGCCCTGTAAATGCCTAGACTTCCAAATTTCTTCTCGAAAACTTATTCCCTCTCTGTTGAAATAAATTTAATATTTTCACTGAAGTGCCTTTAATACTGATCTTTGTCGGTGTAAGCATAGGAAGTGCGTTTATCTCTGTACGTACTCGTAATATGTGTGTCTCTCTCTTCAACTGGAATATGTGAAGGAAAGTTTCCATTCAGAATAAGAAGTAGTGCGAAATGTGGTAGGAACGCAGATACGTATAAACAACACGTATGGAGAAGGCAAGATGAAAAAGAAGCACCATTAAGAGGGCAGTCAACAAACACCGGTTCTTAAAAATAAAATTCTGATCAGTGTCCAAGCGGAAAAAATGCAGCTACCTGAACGCCATACATTTACTTTTTATTCTGCAAGTTCTAGAACCAACAAAAGGGGAATATTAGGTTTTTTATACAACAACAACAACAAACCATCACGCCGTTTCCCCGTAGGGGTAAGCAGAGAGGATAGAACGCCATAACACTCTATCTTGGCATACAGACCTCGCTTCCTCTACATTCATACATCTTCTTATGCACGCACGCCGATTATTCCTACTTTTGACATGTCCATCTTCAAGTATTTGATGGACTTGATCGTGCCATGTCTTTCTCGGTCTTCCTCGTTTTCTGCATCCATCAACATTTGCATCGTAGATTCTTTTAGTCGTTCTTTCGCTGTCCATTCGCTCTACATGTCCAAACCAACGCAGCACCCCTTTCTTAATTCTGTCAATAATGCATGTCTCAGCCTTACACACTTCACGGATCTCGACATTTGTGCACCTATCATACATCGTTTTACCACACACACGTTTTTTATTACATTTATAAAGTAATAATGGTTCAGTAAAAAAAAAAAAATATTAAATTATCAGTAGCATAAATCATATTCTTAAATTTGTAATTTTGTCATTCCATAAGCCACGCCGCTAATACATCACGATTCATGTTAATTTGTTCCTGCCATTAAAATTTGTTTGGAACATTATCACGACTCTTTACGTCACAACTGTCAAGATTAAACATGTTGCGTTTTCCTAGCGACGTACTTTTTTTAAAGTTCTTTTTTAAATTTATGTATGAAAACATTTCTCCACAATATCCATATTGATTTTAAAAATCCAATTATTTTTTCTAAATCCATTTCATATATTTTTATCGGAAATCGTAGAATGTGATGTTTCCCAATTCCATGCATTAACCTATCCCCAGATTCCACGGAAATGGTAAGGCTATTTGGTGATGGACTTGCTAATTACAAATCGAATTTGATTTCCATTTATTACTCGCAATTAGACGTTGCTCTCTTTTTTTGGCGTTTTTCATATTTATAATTACGCACATATTTAAAACATTTTTAATCAATTATAGCATGAATAATAACTTGTTTACTATTGTTATAGTTATCTAATCGTATTATTTTCGATGCATTTTTAATATTTTCTTATGTTCAATATCACGCCGTTTCCCCGTAAGGGTAGGCAGATATGATAGATCTAGATCTAGTGCTACATCACTCTATCTTTGCATACAGATCTAGCTTTCTCTACATTCATACATCTTCTCGAGCACACACGCCGATTATTCCAACTTTTGACATGTCCACCTTCAAGTATTTGTTAGATTTGGTGATGCCATGTCTTTCTCGGTCTTCCTCAATTTCTGCAACCATCAGCATTAGCATTGTAAATATTTTTAGTCGTTATTTCGCTTTCCATTCGCTCTACATGTCCAAACCAGCGCAGAGCTTCTTTCTTTATTTTGTCGATAATGCCTATCTCAGCCTTACATAATGTCCGGATCTCGATATTTGTGCATCTATTGTACCCATATATCACCCGAGAGATCGCATTTCGACAGCATTCAGTCTACTTTCTTCGCTGTTTTTCCAAGTTCATACATCGCTCCCATACATCAGAGTCGGAACCAGGACTCCATTGTGAACCGCCAATTTTGTCTTTTGCGACAAATAAATATTTTTTAAAAAATGCAACAATAAATAAATAAAAACCGTGGAATGGTTATTTTTTAATTGATTGATTCTGTCGGGTAAAAGTTCTAATAAATGAAATCAAATGGATTTTTAAATTTATTTACATATTACAATAAGTATTGTTTAGATTTGTATGAATATTATTGTTTCCTGGTTGAAATTACTTTATACAAAAACATGCCCCGGATAACAAGCTATGTCTACCTCGTGGTTAACTGATTAGTGCATTTGCCTACCATGCCCGATGTCCACGGTTCGATTCCTGGCAAGATCAAAGTGCCTGTTTTGACGCCTGAAGAGTAAGACAAAATAAAATAATTTTGCATTCATAAAAAAAAGAGCTGGTACGCTGAAAATTGTGTACGTAACGATGCAGTACCGCTAGTTAAGGTTCATTTTATTCCAAAACGGTTTTTAAAAAAGCGAAATTGGAATTACTCTGAGTAGAAACTCCCGCCTTGATGTAAGCAGGTAAACTCTTTCCACTGCAAAAGCTTACAAATATATATATATTCTTGTGTGTTATATACCTACCACGTGTAACAGCTAACAAACAGGTATATGTAATTATGTGTGTAGTTTTCTATATACTATTGTGGGTATCGCTTTGAAAGTGCAGAAAGTATAATTAATTGCGACAATTTTTATTTTTTTATTTTATATATTTTATGAAGGCAACAGAATACAACACAACAAATATATCAAAACAACAGTTAGAGAGAATAATGCCTAGGTATAAAATGTCATTTTAGTTGAATTCCAATTAGAGCCTAAATTTGTTACTAGGTATGTCAAAACAGGATGTGTGTGTGTGAGTGAGAGAGGGTGTATGTATAGGTTTGTGTGTGTATTTGTGTATGTAAATGTATTAAATACCTTTCTGTATACCCCTATACCTATGTGGGTATATTTTACTCGTATACTTGTACATGAAATATTTCATCAATTTAATTGAATAATGTTGAATAATAAAATAAATAAAACAACTCTGTTTTTGGCAACTAATTTTTTATATTTTTCCACCGACCGGTTTCAAAGCAAACAAGCTTCTTCGTCAAGGTTTACGTTACTAATTTATTATAACCTATTTTTTTATTCATGTTTACTGAATACTACACGTGAAGCTAATAATAATAAATCGCCTAAACCACTGAGCTCTGTAAAATTAAATATCCCGACTAGAAATCTCAGACAAAACTTACTCTTTCATACCGATACCCATAGAACTAACTATGGTTTTCATTCCCCTATGCCCAGAATTTTTAGGTCTGCCAACAAACATACCAGTCTTGATTTGTTTGATAACAAGTTGTCTTCTTTCATACAATCACTGAATCAAATTCTATAATAAACACCTCTCTCCCGCTTCCATTCCCATCAAGTCTTCTATATACCTTTGTGTCTTTCTACTTTCCTATATAATAATTTTCTATACATAAATATGTCCTTAAAAATGTCCATTGGGCGTATATATAAATAAAATAAAAATGTTTTTTTTTTCTAAAAGGGTGGTAATTTTAGATGCATGTTTTCAAAACTAGACAGAATAGGACTAAAAGAAATATTGTTTATTTGGTTATTTTCTTTTTTTTTCTTATAATGAAGCACTTTTGCTTTGAAACCGGTCGGTGGAAAAAAATAAATAATAAGTGGGTAAAAACAAAGTTATTTTATTATAATGAATATCCACAAAGTTAGTGCTTCAAAAATAAAATTTATAATGTTAAATAACATAAAAAGTAAATAAGTTTTTTTTAAACCTTATATGTAACACGGTTAATATATTTTTAACACTAAATACAATATGATATTATTTTTTAAATGAGCGTTAAACGTAATAACACATAATTCAAATTATAAAATAAATCACAAGTTATCTTGTGAATTTAATTTCGTCATTTTCGTTTTGTCATAAATTTCGATTATGAGATACGCGTTTGTCTTCGCGGGAGTAATAATTATTCAACATATATATTAGCATGAGAAAGATAAGCAAATCTCTCCTTTGAAACAGGTCGCAAAGGGAACATATTTGCATGGCAGAATTAATTACATGTGTCTTTATGCGACGACCAGTCTGGAAAAAGCGATGCCAAGCTGTCTGGGAAACCGTTCGGACGACCTCGTCTCGAAAGTGAAACTATTGCAAGCGAGTAGCATATAAAATTAAACCACTGAATCAAAAGCGCACGTTTTTACCATTTAGCATCAATAATGTAATTTCGAATTTCTTATTAAGTTGTTAATGATTTTCAAAACCGTGTTTTGAATAATTTATATAAATCAAAAATATATTCAAACGGCTAAACAAAAATGCCACATTTTTACTTATTCGGTTTCATAGTTTTCTTACGTTACGAGTTTCCTCTTATTTTTTTAAAAAACATTTCTTTTTAAATTCATCCAAATACATACAAATTACAAAAAAACACGTATCCCAAACTCTATGAGGCCAAGGGTCCTGTGTTGAGTTGGGATACAACATAATAGAAAGTGGAAGCATGTATATTATAAAATAATGAAAAAATAAACATTATAACATAAACTTAGCCTTATAACAAAAGATGAGCAAATTAAACAAAGGGCAATTCAAAATACTTGGGTTTAATGGTGGATGACAAATTAGCGTGGACAAAACATATCAAAGCAGTTATAAAAAAACTAAGTCTAATTATTGGAATAATGAGAAGAATTAAAGTCTGATAAAAGTACAAAATTAATGATATACAATGCTTTCATACTTCCACACTTTGTAAATGGATAAATAATATAGTCGCAATATACTGGTGGTTTAACTTAAGCTGGCACGTTCAAAAACTCACACTAACGCATTTAAAATCTACAGGATGTTGATTTAAAAACGGTTGTATTCAATTTGAACCAAATGTGTTTTTTTTTTAAAATTCTGTTGGATAAGACGGTTGTGTATATGAAAAAAAATACAATGGCTTAAGAAAATGTAATATTTAAAAAAAAAATTTTTTTTTATCTTGTATTCGTCATTTTTGACGAACTAAATAATGAAAAGGCCAGTTTTCTGCCGCCTTTTTCTGATTAAATGAAAATACATTGCAATAGTTGTCTATGTCACGCTCATAAGCGCGTCTGAGCGCGAGAGAGACAGATATTATTTTCATAATGCGTATGCCGTGCGATGTCATACCATGAGCTTATTCACGGATACTACACAATACGTATGTGTAAGTATAGAGCACGCGCCAGATTATAAAAATCCACCAATAGTAAACAAATGCAATAATCAATACAAAGAACAATGAATAAAGCCCGTAAAGTAACATTTAATTTTGATTAATATACTAGAAACACAGATTTATATAGAATAACTAAAATGCTCAATTTAGAATAATTTATTTACACAGAAAAGGTAAACATGATATTTAAGATGAAAAAGAATAAAATAAAAAGAAATATGAACTTTAATTTTAACTACAATATACATAAATTAAATACAAAAGCGTCAAATAATTTAAGTGGCGAACAACCTAGGACTAACAAAAAAAGAAACAGTTTTGTGTATACAGAAATAAATTTCTACAATTCACTTTCTAACGATTTAAAAAACATACAGAACATATACGTACTTAAAAAATACCTAAATACAACAGTTCTCAGAGTCCGTGTGACGAGTGATATGTGATGTCATTTTATCGACTTTTTATTAAAACTATTGTGTTATAAAATATTATATCCCCTCATACCAGCACTTTTGCTGATTGGGAATATTTCGTACAAATAAAATATGTAAAGTAACAAACGTTTTTATGTTATAAATAAATCAATCTAATCTAAACATCATATATTTCAATAAACATCTGAGCAACACGTTTAATAATATATAAATCTATGCAATGTCTCGCATTTGTATTAATATCTTTCTTATGTCTGATATTTGCTTTGATTTTTCACGTTTTCTACATTTTCTTTCAGTGCGTGACGTAAATAAATTTCTAGTTCTTTCAATATCCTGAAAGCTCAGTATTTATTTTAAAAAATATATGAAAAGTTCAAGAAACCTCGAGAAATTTACCAGTAGTTTCAATAATGTAATTGAATACCCTACCCAAGCAAAGCATACTTCGTCTGCAAACAACATCAATACAAAATAAACAGGCAAACTACATTTTAAAAATATATGTTTAGACATAAATACAGTGTTTTTAATTATTCAAAACAAAAACACAAAATAACAGCAGTTTTTCGTCGGTGATATTTTGAGTATTCATTTTGTTTGTGGCTTGTCATCCGGATTTTAATTTGTATTAACTGTGTTATAATTATTTCTTCGTCAAAGCGATTAACTTTGATAGACATGTTTAAGTCCGTAAAGGTCCGTGGTTCGAATCCCACTCTACCCCAACTCGATTCCATTTTCTAATAGTGAGTTATTTACAACTCGTTGAAAATGGCCCTAAATATTTAATATTTGGGTAAATCATAAGAACGCAAATATTTCTTTATTAAAAAAAAGTCAGTTTTCAATGTGATTTTAATTAGCTGTATTATTTTTTAAAAAAGGGGTTTTAGAGTAAATTTGCGATTTCTTTCAAAATATTATATTTTACTTTTTGTGTTCTTTAACATATTCACTTAATTACCATACTTACAATTTCTTTGCTAAATGTATTATTATTGTGTTTTTTATTTTTTTTTATTATTAACGTTTTAAAATCATTCTTATGTTGTTGAAATTCCATTCTTTGATGCGTTTTGTAGCTGCAAGACTTTTTGTAATGTTAGCTATCATGTTATGTAAATGAACATATTACAACAGAGATGAAGAACATTTAAGAGAAGGTAATATATAAGTCTAGGCATCAACAGGGTTTATGACCTGTCAATGGCTGGTTTAAGTGGCCACTTTACACAATGTGTAACATTCACCATTCTGCCTATATTTGAACATTTATATTCCTTCAATTCTTTCATCTGTTGATGTTTGTAAAGTTCAGGAGCTGAAACCTTTATTTATGCGGGTGAGATTCATCTAATTGAATTATTTCACCTACATACTAGGCAACGCCTGAAAATATTATTTTTTCAATTTCTATACTTCAATATTAAGTCCATGAAGAAGTATAGAAATTGAAAAAATAGCATTTTCAGGCGTTGCCTAGTATGTAGGTGAAATAATTCAATTAGATGAATCAAACCTGCATAAATAAAGGTTTTAGCTCTTTAACTTCACAAACATCAACAGATAAAATAATTGAAAGAATATGGATGTTCAAATATAGGCAGAATGGTGAATGTTACACAGTGTGTAAAATGGCCACTTAAACCAGCAATTGACAGGTCATAAGCCCTGTAGATGCCTAGACTTCTATATTACCTTCTCTTAAATGTTCTTCATCTCTGTTGTAATATGTTAATATAAACAGTTCCCCAGGAAGTTGAATCCAGTTCTTGTCTACAAAAATTTGGACAAACTCAAAATATTGTTGTTATGTAAATGTTATCAACTATCAAATATCTAAATTTAGTAAATGGGGTCTAGAATTTCAAGAGTCCTTGCGCTCAGTAGCTGCAAGACTTGTTGTTATCTAACTTCTATTCTTATAAATTTTCTTTTTATTTCGTTTTTTAAAATATCACTTAAACTCTAAACTTCATTGCCAAATAAAAAATTTAAAAATAAAAATATAAAAAGGGGCTAGATTTCTTACTGTTCATGCGCTCTGTTGCTGCAAGACGTGCTGTTAGCTAGCTCCTATATATCATAATTGTTATATTTCATAACTGGAGACGAGGAACTAGAATCCCAAACATCCATGCGCTCTGTAGCTGCAAGACGTGCTGGGATATTTATTTATTGTACAGCGCCCTTGAGATGATTTTCACAAAAATGGCGCTTTATAAATTATCCAAACATTATTATTACCTTAATTTGATTGTTATTCCAATTATCTGGATTTTCGCATATCCAAATAACGTCTGGCACTCATTAATCCTGATAATTGGAGTTTTTCTGTATGCAAATCAATATCCGTCTATCAATAATTATGTATTGAATAATTAGAAGAACTTAAACTGTAACTTTACATACACTGCAATATTCGAAGTAAAAAGACTGAATTATTTATGGATGTAAGTGAGATCCTTTCGAATTCTTTCAGTTAAAGTTGTACGTAAGTCAACCCTAAGATATTATTTAAAACAATATATTTCTCTAATATATATCCACAAATTTTAGTAGGGGTCACGGTGGTGCATATTTTTTTGGAAAACGTCTACGTATAAACTCCCGTGTAATGCCGCAATTGTCTTCCATAGGCAACACTAGCAATAGTCTTACTCCCTAGCGTCCTTGGCCCTGCGAGCCTTGGGCAATGTGGCCACTGGCATTAACATCAGTGCTATTGCAGATAGGCAGAGGACGAGTGGAGAGTGTCTGGCGCCATAAAACTGGGTAGGGTAGGTATGTAAGGGTAGGTAACCCCGATAGAAAATTCCACCGAAAAAGGCAACGGATAACCACTTTGATCAACGATTTCCAAGGATGTTGCCATAGAGAGCTTTCTCCCAAGTGGTCTTTAACGTCAGCAGTATCTGACACGACATCTGGCATGACATCTGAAGAATAAGAAGTTTGATAACTTATAGCTTATTGTATTAAATATCGATTTTTATTTTTATTTTTAAGCATCAAGATACATTATACAGTTATAACATCCTAATTTTAAAGAACTTAAATCCCACTAAGCCATTTTAGGGCTTGTTGGTGTAGATGATTGATACTAAGTCATCAAACTATTAGAAGAAATTATTCATATTTCAGATACCATTTTGTTTTTATAATGTAGGATTCAAAATATGTAGCTAATGTTTTACGATTTGGCATTATCCATCACTTCATTAAATATTTAATTGATTGAAAAAATAATTTAAACATGTATTTTGGCAAAACATTGTTATTTTTGAGGTGAGGAAAATAGGGTGTTTATTTCGGATGCAGTGGGTGTTTAATTTCGGATACAACAGATGAGGAAAAAAAACTTTACATTAAACTATATAACAAAATATTGATGCTAACCACTTGCTGTTCAATTCGGATCGAACCCGATATCGTTAAAAATTAGATTTTCGAAAAAAAAACGAGAATATTTTTCGTTCTTAACACGCAGCTTCAATGACCACGGCGACAACACAGATACAATATGGTAGTCCTAGCTCTAACCAAAAGTGGTTAACAGCGCCATACAAGTAATAGTTTACGAGTTATCACGCTATCCGAAATTAAGGCACTGTACGAAATATGGGTACTTTCCTCTACCTAAATATAAAAAACAATGGTTTTACAAATTAAAATATTACAAATTTACAGCTGGAAAGATGAGTAATAGGTTTATATACAAATATACTATTTTTTTAATTAGAAAAAAATATGTAAAAAAAATAAAATATACCCTGGTAAACTGACCCAAATGGACTTAACAACTATTCAAATATGAACTTATGATATAGATAAACAGTGCATACATTTTACCTATTTCGCTTGATCCACTCATCGATCTGTGCGCAACCTACCTCCACTATCCATTTCTTAATAGCAATTTTATATTGTGAGAACGTACTAACTGTCCTTATGGATAATGGAAGTAGATTGTACAGTTTAACTGAGTAGTAGGTCAATCCTCTTTGACCGAAGGGTGTATTTATTATTTAATTTTTTTGCAGCATCAGGGTGGAGTATCTAGTAACTCTTGTATTTGTAACGGAAGGTAGAGAATAATGTTTACGTGCGTATAGTCATAAAGTTTTTACATAAAGTTGTTTTATAGATTTGACATTAAGATTTTCAAATATTTATAAATTAAACATAAACATTGTCCTACTATTTTATATGCAATGTCACAAATGAAATGATCGGTTGCTCACATCGGTGTACCTGAGAATTCCTTCTTCTGATATTTAGTTCAGATTCCTTCACACTGTGGTTTAATGACTTGACATTATTTTGCACTAGCTGTCACGGTAAAGAACGATGAACTGCTTTGATCTTTAGCTAAACAAGACTATTAGCTGCATAGACGAACGTTTAGCGACAACTGTCCGATACTTAATTACCGACCAATTTATTGAATTGCTACATACACACTGCGTACTCGTACCGTCCCAGTAAAAACGGTTGCGTTGATTGCACTTAAATATATATATAAAAAACGATCAAATAACCAATAGAAGATATTTAATGAAAACACATGCATGTTTTGTGCTGTATACCAAATCAGACGAAAATATGAAGGATGAGCATGCTTATACTAATAACGATTAAACAAATATTTTAATTTTTTATTTCAGCTCTTAATTTATACTTATTCATATGTACATCTACTACCTGCATCTAATAAATTATTGTTTGTCGTGAATTTCTACAAAGAAATTTAAATGTTTATGGACCCAGAGAGAGAGGGAGGAAAGTAGAGTTGTTGCTATACAATGTCTTTTCCCTTTTATGTACTTTTTATTAAATATTAATAATTTTACTTTTTTAGAATTCTATTATTTTTCCCCTCTCCTTCTGCATTCATAATAAATTAGTGTGAAATCTGTATTGTTCTTTTGTACCTTGTTTTTTATAAGGACTGTATGATTTCCTTTAAAAATAAATAAATAAAGATGGCTATCAGAGTAAAAATGTATAATTTATCAACAATATTTTGAGTTTGTCCAAATTTTTGAAGACAAGGACTGGAATCACCTCCCGGAGGAGCTGTTTATATTAACATTGTACAACAGAGATGAAGAACCTTTAAGAGAAGGTAATATAGAAGTCTAGGCATCTACAGAGCTTATAACCTGTCAATGGCTGGTTTAAGTGGCCACTTTACACACCGTGTAACATTCACCATTCTGCCCATATTTGAACATCTTCATTCCTTCAACTCCTTTATCTGTTGATGTTTGTGAAGTTAAAGGGCTAAAACCTTTATTTATGCGGGTGAGATTCATCTAATTGAATTATTCCACTTTTATACTAGGCAACGCCTGAAAATCTTATTAATCATTCAATTTCTATACTACTTCATGAACCAGGTGGATTTATCAACAAAATTGTTGGATTTATCAACAATATTTAACTTCACAAATATCAACAGATGAAAAAATTTAAGGAATATAGACGTTCAAATATGGGCAGATAGGTGAATGTTACACAGTGTGTAAAGTGGCCACTTAAACCAGCCATTGACAGTTCATAAGCCCTGTAGATGCCTAGACTTCCACATTACCTTCTCTTAAATGTTCTTCGTCTCTATTATAATATGTTAATGTATAATTTAAGCATATTTTAACGAATTCAAAAAAGGCATTTCCGTAATATGGATACGCCACTTCTCAAGTTGTACCTTATCTAACCTATTACGGAAATCGTAGTTTTTCAAAATTAATCCGTAAACATTTTGTCATTGTATATCTTTTCATATCAATACCAAACGAAAATTAGATTTTAAATGAAGTTGGTATGTAAAAGTATTCTTAACACCAATAAGATGTTTACTTTTGACGTTTTTTTAAATAAAATTAATAAAAAAACACAGTTTTAAAGTATGTGTCCAGGTTCACGAAGAATGCAGTTCTGTTTGTCAAATATAACCAAGACACCGGTTGAGTGTTTTTTCGATGGCTAATTTCAGGCAGAAATCCAGAAAAATGAAATTATATGTGTATAAGTCGACCCTGTTTGAGGTCTCGGGTTCGAAGCCCGGCAGGGTCGAGAATATCTTAATATCTGTTTTAACGGAGGCTTTAACACTTTAATATTTCACTCATCTTATCTGCCTGTATTAATTGTTCAAGACTCGCTGCATTGGAGTATCAATGTGATACCCTTTGCACCACTGGGTGCGGATAGGAAAATAATTAAATAAAGATGAGTTTTAAAGTTTATTTAAAATATTGAAGTAAAACCATTGTTTTATAAAACAAATGACTAAACAAAGTTTAAAGCATAAGCAACTTAAATAACGTTTTTATCAAAGTAATGCAGGATAGTGAAATTGACATACGTAACTTAATTATATATAAAAACCCTATAGCTATAAATATATTTATTAGTAAAATATGAAACTTCTAGAAAAGTAAGAATGGCAAATATCATTTACCCACTGGAAATATAATCAAAGATTTAATGACGCAATTTTGTTGAATGGCTGAGTATTTATTTGATTACTGTGAATACCAGCAGCCATTCTCAGATGATAGCGTCCTCTTTTGAATGACAACTGAATGTGTATGCGAAGTCCGCCATCGTCTGACCAGTTGAGCGGGATGGGAAGCCATCTTTGTTTTTTCCTGCGTCTTGTTTTTCCTGCGATTTGCCGAGCAACTGCGCACGACACAAAACAATGAACCGCAGTGAAGTTTATTACGAATTGCGAGTTGCGAGTACATTACTGCACAAACTACCTACACATCAAGTTTGCCAGTCGAATGACAACTAAAAAAACATTGCAACAACTTCGGAATATCAATGAGTCATGCGAGTGAGCGAATAATTATACTGAACGTTGCCCCTGTTCAAACTAATCACAAAATTCTCTCACTTATGCAATAAGTCTAAGATATTAATCCAACCAGACTGCAGGTTTTCAAGCGAAATTGAATCGATTAGTTTTTACGCACTCAATAAAATATGACGATGTATTTTAAAGCCGGTTTTTTGTATTTTTTTCCCGCCGTAAGTGCATTTGTGTCAACAAGATGGCTGCAATACTGTACCCTTATTTGGATACTTATCAGCAAGTTTAAGTTCTTACGCTCATTATAATGAATCACCTACGAATTAATAAAACAAAAGCGTACGCAAACGAGTCCTGATGACCATAGGCTATTAAAAATGCAATATTATAATCAATATTTACATGGCATAAAAATTACAGAATTGCAAACAAAACTACTAGGTTGATTTTTATCTACAGAACTGAGATTGAACATGCCAGTATTACCTTATAAGGTAATCCATATGAGTTTATATTAGTACCTTGAAAAATAATCTTCAAAAAGACCGATCAACGTGTTAAGAGCAATTATTCAATTATTAATATCTGTCTGATGATCGCATAATTTTTGTTACATTCTGTTTTAAGGATAAAAACAATAACAACAGCAAATAATATGAGAAGTGATTTAATAAATAATTAAATAAAATAAATGCCGTCGAATGGCCGATTTGAACATTAACATTTTGCTAAACACATGATGTAAAAGTGAAATAATTACTACTAAAAGATTAATCTTAAAAAAAAACATAATTCCATATAAAAAGTGTTTGATCTAAATGATTTTATACATATATATATTTTTTTAGAGATTGTTTTTAGCCTAGAATTTAAGAAAATTCCACAAAATTTGTGTGATTTAAAATCCTTGCGCTTATTTTTAATAAGCATTTAAGATTTTGCTTCATCACATTGTTAGTTAATCTATTGTCCTCACATCATTAGTTTATTTTCAACTTTAATTTTTACTTTTTATAGGAGTTTAAATTTCAAGAAGCATAATCTGCTGATCGGAAAGTAATAAAATTTGAGTTATGTTAAGGATTTAATTATATTTTTATCAGAAATACCTAAAAAACTATTGTTTTATCTGAAATTTTTTGATTAGCTATTTTAAAAAAACGGCATTGAAAAATGCCAAATAGTATTTCTTTACTTTTATCACCTACAGCCATAACAAGTTAAGCGCATTCGCACGATTTGAATAACCATATTCAATAGATCTCTCATCTACTAGATTTAATAATATAAAATGATAAAATTATTATTTCAGCTTTATTGGGTGGGAAGTGCAACTAGTCCAACACAACTAGCCATAAAACCATTACGAAGTTTAGAAAAATCAATGGAAAAAAAAAAGATGAAGAATAACATAATTCATGTAATAAATTAAACGGATATAACTTTTTCAATTTTACTTAATTAAACGAATTGCATAGAATTTCAAAAAATATTTTAAATGTGGATATAACGATCGAGATTATAAACATAAAAATTGATTACAATTCCACTGTCGAAATATGTAAAAAAAATAAGATTACGTCTTAGCAAAACTGTACGTTCGGGTGGACCGATAATTTTTAATCTGAATTTTTAAATGAAAGGGGTCTAAAATGTTGCGTTTTGGATTACTTGGAATGCAAAATATATTTAAAAAAAATTGATAATACTTTTGGCCCTCAACAAGAGCTTGAAGTTTTCGAAATTTTTTTGCGCTAAACCGGCTGTCATTTCGTATTTAAGTAAGAAAATCAGTCCAATTTAATTTTATAATGTGCATTTAATCTTATTAAATAAGCATCTAAGGGCATGAGTTGCACTTTGTTTTGTAAAAAATGGGTAGCATTGTTTTCGTCAATATTAGCCAGGCGCTCAACGGAATCAGTTCGAAATGTCATCAAATCAACGCGAAGTGTAAACTTTTTGCATTTCGGTAGTTTTAAAACGTGTTCGAATTTGTAATGTGATTATGTCAACGGTGTAAAGAACCTTTTATCACAGCAGTGAACAATTCGGTATGTAATATATAATATAAAATAAAGTTGAATAATTAAAACTTAACAGCTTAGTAAAAGTAAAAAAATAATTTAAAAAAAACAGCAAAAAAGTAAAAAATAAACATAACATATCTTAGATGACAAATAAAAGATAACAACTAAAGTGAGAAAATCTTATGTTCCAAATATAAATATAAAAAATTAAAGTTGAGAATAATTTAACATAAACTTAAAGTGGCTTGTATTTAGCTAGGTAATAATGAAAAAAAAAATAATGCTAAAATAATACTTTATAAATAATAAGTTTTTTGGAGCAATATAAAAACTTAAATAATCTTAAAAACAACTTAATTTTATCAGAATTGGCAATAAATCCTCAAATGTATAATTTATATATATAAAGAAACAAACAAAAATACGTATATATCTTTACTAACAAAAAAATTTTTTATCAATATTGATGATTAACAAAATGTTCAGACAGTTATAATCTTCAAACCTCGGTTGAGGACCAAAAGTAGAAAGGAATATTTAAAAAAATTATGTTTACGTTCAATGTGATCCAAAATGCAACTTTTTAGACCCCTTTTACTGTGATGTCTAAAAAAAAACTCCGTTCGTCATCGGCCCCACTCATGTACGTATGTTAAGTGTATTTACTTTGTATGATTGTAATATTTATAAAAATATATTTAAAAAAAACAAATACAAACAAAAAAAAATAACCGAAACATTCAAGAGAAAACCAAAAAGAATTTAAAGGTAAAAAATCTTAAAATTTATGTTCAACAAATTTAAAGAGGATAAATGGATTTTTTTTGGAATAAATGTGAATAAAATAAAGTCTGGTGTGTTGTTGAACAAGGTATAAGACAGAACACAGGAGACAAAGATTGATGATCGGATAAATGAAAGTTGTTCTCTAATGGAATATGAAATGGGAAATATTTAACTTAATATCCAACTCGTTAGGAAAATGAATTTAAATCGAAACATTATAAGTTTAGTTTCCGTCAGTAAATTGAAACAGATGTTTTTAGTATAATAGCATCATTGAGAGAGAAAAATAACTGGAAATAACGAATAACGGTTTTTTCTCTGCATTGCTTACATGCGAAAGAATGGCTCCATTTTACCAGGTAACATCTAGAATGTTTTATTTTGTTTTTCCAAAAAACACAAAAGGCGACCCCTGTAGTGTAATGAGATGTATATGATAGTGTCGATATGGGTTTTGATCCCGTGGTAGTGTCACTAACTCATATATATTAGAGGTCCGAGGTTCAAACTCCGATCTACCACAACTAATTTCCTATTTTCTAACACGGCTATTGATGACTCAAATAAATAGAGGTAAAATTGAAATATTTGGTAAAGTGAAATAATATTGATTTATTTTGTAGATATTTATAGATAAAAAAATCCATAGTTAAACTGTGATAAAATATTTATTTGAAGTTTTATTTGACTGACGAGCGCTTTCGCCTAAGTTCACATCGTCGGAACTGGTATTTCGTTAACAACATTTTCAACTTTTATACTTTTTTTTTAGAAGGTTTTTAGGTGATAAAAACCGGGAAATCGATTGATATTTTATCATAATCGTATAAGGATAAATCACAAGAACGATTGTATATTAATGAAACGTGATTTTTCTTAAGCCTGGGTGTTCTGTGTTGTATTTTCCACTTTTATTAGGTCACTTAACCTGTTGTAGTGCGGAAACCATCTACATTTTTTTATACAAAATATTTTATCTATATTATTTTCTTATAAGTGGGCACATATTTTTTCACAATTTATCACCATAATGGCTTCCTGATATGTTGAATTTTAAAGATATGCATTCAAGACCGACTGAAGTTTCGGTTGCGGCTAATAAAACGAGTTTCGGCCGCAGTTTCGACTTCGGTCGAAAATTAACCAAAACTTTTGCTCAGCCAAAACCTGCGGTCGGGATGTGTCGGATTACGTTCGGTTCTACTCGGGTGCATTTTATGGCTCGTGACTCGTAAGTTCTCGTGAGTTCTAAGATCTTACAAATTTACATTTTTGTAATTCCCTTAAAAAATTAAAGTTCCTTTAGCGTACATTGAAGAACTGTTACATATAAATTATACGAGTATGTATTATAAAATAACGAATCAAAAAGTGATAGAAATAAACGCATTTACTAATTCAATTAACGCCTTTTATTTCATCATGTATTTTATTAAGGAGTTATTTTAATGGCTTCGTAAGATTTAACAATTAAAAACGCCTAATTTTAGGCGTTTCGAAGTGATTTATCTACAATATTTTAAGTTTGTCCAAATTTTTTTAGCCAAGGACTGGATTCAACTCCCTAGGGAGCTGTTTATATTAACATATTACAACAGATATGAAGAATATTTTTAGAGAAGGTAATATAGGAGACTAGGCATCTACAGGGCTTGTGACCTCACAAACTTCACAAACATGAACAGATGAAAGAATTGAAGAAACATAGATGTTCAAATATGAGTAGAATGGTGAATGTTACACAATGTGTAAAGTGGCCACTTAAACCCGCCATTGACAGGTCATAAGCCCAGTAGATGCCTATACTTCTATATTACCTTCTCTTGAATGTTTTTCACCTCTGTTGTTATATGTTAATTAACTAAGGCATTCTACCAAGACTTTTGCTGTATCAAACACTAAAGGCTGTATTCTTCGTTTTGTCTATATTACCTTCTCTTAAATGTTCTTCATCTCTGTTGTAATATGACTTATTTAGTTAAAGAGTCGGTTTTGGCCGAAACTAGAAAAGATGCCGTAACTCGGATTCGGTTTCGGCTGACAATCTGGTTTCGGTCAGTCACTAGAATAAATTAAACAAAAATTGATGTGGATTAACATTTTTTCAAAGGTCTATTAAAATGATTTTGAATTTTTTATTCGTAAATATTATTAACAATAAAAAATATTCAAATGCTTAATCACGCTTTTAAATTACAGGTTACTAAGTTGCCTTATATGACTATGAAGTATTCAACAACAGACCACCAACGAACGATATGAACAAAAACAAATAATTAAGACATGTTTTATATGTTTTTTGTGAGTGAAAAATGTGTAGTATTTAAATCCAGTAAATTCTTCATCGATGAATTGATAAAATATTCAATAAAAAACGTAAATATACAACTTTATTATGGAGCAGAATTTATTGAAAGAGAATTTCCTAGAATAAATAATTAATAAACAGGTATGTCAAATGGTTAAACACCCAGGTGAAAACAAGAATAATGTACACTTTACGTAAAAGCTTAGTAAAATATTTAACGATTTCAGTCCACGTGTATTCATATATACAAGCAATATATTATACAAAAAACAGTACCTTTTTTAAAGTGTTTTTTTAAAATTAATATTATTGGAATTGATACATACAAATAAAAGAAGTGTTTGCTGTAAAGAGATATGCGTATCTATTTATCAGTTTGAGTTTTTCTACTGACATTCCTTGGTGAAACTGCACTTTAATTATAATAATAAATATACGTATAGTTTCATTCAACTTTTATTTTAAAAATATACCAGTGACCGGGTTTGGTCGTGACCCATATCGTCAGGCCAACCTGGTCACTGGTGAAATTATAAATAAAAGTGAAATAAAACTATAAACGTATTTTTATTATTATAATTACAATTAAGGCATTATTTGTTAAGTTGTTATTGTTTGATTTTTATTATGAACTCTTGATTAACTTACTTTTCTGCCTAATGCATATTTTTATTGAATCTTATTCAGTACCTGTGCACCATGAGGTGTGAAAAGGGAACTATTACAATGAATACTTCTATCAACAATATTTTTTTTATATTTTACAAAAAATAATGATGGAAGAATTAAAGAAGTATGAATGTATTTACATGAGCAGAATGGTAAATGATATTCAGTGTGCCAAATAATCACTTGAACCAAACAGCTTGTGGTCCTATGGTAGATTTGCGAATTCAGAGATCAGATTTCTAAGGTTTGAAAGCAGACTACAATTTGATTTTGACTCATTTTTTAAATGGTCACAAAACTTAAATATTTAGGTAAATCGTAAGAACACTAAACACTTTTAAATGTAAAAGCTCTATGCGCCATTAAATACGGAGAATAGAACGATGATGATATGTTTTACAATATCATTTCATATTTTGTTCCTCATTTGTTTTAGTATCACCATATTATAAAAAAGGTTGTTTTTATGACACGCTGCAAATTAATATTTATAGAAAATAGAAAGTTTGAACGAGGTGTTAATTATACCTTTATGTTGGTGTTGCCATAAAAATACAAAATATCACAGTATGTTAGTCTGCAAGTTGGATAATATGTGAATTTCTCAAGTGAGTTAAACGTGAGAAAAAATGTTCCTGGCACATAAATGTCCATATTTTCTTACGCGTAGAGTTTTTTGAATAAATTAGTAATTTATCTTCCTTATACGGTTGTGCATTTATATATAAGATATTAAAAAATCGCAGTACTCAGAAATCGTAATTCTATAAAATATTAATTTTCATATTAACCACATAATTAAAAATAGTTAAGAAACCGCATACGCGCATCAAACATAAGGCGACTAAACTACTCTTAAAGGAGCAGTTTTACGTTTTGACCCATTAGTTACTTTGTAGTCGTCGCTCAGTACGCAACTCCTAATTTGAATTCAACTATGCTGTGTTGAGTCGTTTTAGAGTGTAGAAATACTGCTAGGATCAAAAAGAAACAGGATGGGATCACATTTTTTGTGGAAGAGACAGATGCATGTGTAAATAGCAAATTTATTACTTAAAAAAATATTTTTCCATCTGTCAGATTGTCAAAGAAAACAAAATGGACATTTTGTTAGTGTTGCCAAAGTGGTCAAATTTTTAACGCTACTTTGCTTATCAAATATTATTTAACATGACATAAAAATATCCGCTTTAGGTAAAATAAAATTTGTTACATTTTTCAAGTTCAAAGTTCATTGATTCGATTACTCTTATTAAATGACCCTTTACTTATATACACTTTTGTTTCAATCAATGTTTCTACGTGCACAATTCAATTTTAAAAAACTAAAAATAAATAAATTATATTACATTTGTGTTATGCCTCTATTCTTTACAATCTGGCAACATAACGAGGCGACTGCACGCATGCGCGCGGCGAAAGTGGGGCCAAGTGGGGGATTTTCGGACACAGTCCGATGTATTCAAAAATGGTTTTACACTCTTTCTGAACTATTCTTAATTCTATGAAATCAACAAACAGCTCTGTGTGTTAAATGGAACCAGAACTCTAGACAAAAAATGCCTAGACTTACGTATTCTTTTCGCAAAATGTTTTACCTCTCTGTTGCAACAAATTTAAATCTAAATAACTCCACAGGGAGGAAATCCAGCCTGTCTAGAAGCATTTGGACACACTCAAAACATCGCTGATTATTTTTAAATCTAAAATATGTTCTTCTTGGCCATTTATTTTGTAAAATGTGAACAGCTAACCGTCCATAAGAATATGGTACTTAAACATTTTTTTTAAATTTTCAAATGATAATACCGTACGCAAAAAAATGTGATACCGATTTTGTGGTTGTATAAACATATGACTTGCATTTAGTTTTATACACAAATTGATTTTCTTTTAATTTTTAAATAGTACCTACCTTAATATCCACGCTCATTTCTCAATAAAATCTCCGATTTTTTTTATTATTATTTAGCAAAAAATATTTGCTACCAAAATTACAGATAGTTTCGGATCGTTTGCGTATTCAACTTTATAATCGAGTTTGTAATGATCCAGTTTATTTCCATCGCCTAAACTTTTAGATCCTCTTTACGGTTGACAACTTCCAGATTAACGCGATAACAGCATGGTGCTGAGAAAAGAAAAATATATATCACGAGTTTATAGAATTCATTTAAAGTTAAAGCACAGATCAACAACTTTTTCGAAATCAAAGCCGGGATGCGTAACTTTGTTTTTAGCTCAGTGATTATTTCTTAATTTTTTAAATATATTTTTTTCTTCTTTCCAGTCTGCAATCGGAGCCATAAGAAGGTTTTTTTTAATTGATTTATGTAAGGGAGGAGTCATCAAGTGAGATCAAACATGTCTTTTACATAAACTGTAAGGCTAGCGCTCAGCCTTCGTACCGGCTGGGTGTGAATTATAGTTTCTCTCTCTAATCGTAGCTTAAAATTACAAAATGAGTTGTTAACTGCTAAAAAAACATTGTGCTAGTGTTTATAAGTGGTTGACGTGTTGACAGAAAGTGGAAAAAGAAGAATATTAATTTTAAAGCATTATTTTGCTCTTTATTCTTACTAGAATATGTGACGAGTAGTGAATAACGGAAACTTTCTAACAACAGTGCGCCTACTTTAAAATTATAAAAAAAGTATGCGAATGCATTAAAATTATTTAAGAATGTATTAATTTGTGACGCAAATGTACCAAGATTTAACTATCTGAAATACTACCTCTCACGATAAATTACAACAGTGCTACTAAAAGAGAACTTATTGATAAATACTTAATATATTTTTTAATATTCTTTCCAATATACATACAAACTGATACGTCCATCCTCAAACCACTCTCATAAACACGTTGATCTAATAATAATATAAAAAATTATATAAAATTAAGCAGGAATTTTGCATATCCATTATAAAACAAAATAATACAGATTAAAAGGGATACAAAGTCGTTGGAACAATAGGCATCTTTCACCCCTCCGGCAACTACACCCATCTTCCAGGAATTTAGCAAACAACATGCGTTTGCACATGTGCGACACTGCGACAGTGACTAGTGACTGCCCAAAATCTACGAAAGCTACCCTTCGGATATTTTTTATATGTAATGTTATAACTAGTGTTGAAACGGTGCTTTATCTGTGAAGTATTTTATTGTTTACTTTTTAGCATGACACTAAACAAATTTACTATAATACTCAATGTTTATTTTTGTAAATTTATTGTACAATTATTGGTAAAAATTTAAGTTGCAAGAATTTCACTCGTCCATGTATTTTGTAGCTGCAAGAAGATTAGTAATCTAGCTTTAATAGGTAAATGTTATCAAATTTCCAAATATAGTAAATGGGGTCTAAAATTCTTACAGTCCATGCGCTCAGTAGCTGCAAGATGTGCCGGGATATTTATTTATTGTACAGAGCCCTTGAGCTGATACAAAAACGGTGCTATATAAATTATCCAAATATATATAAATATATATCTAACTATTTGGCGAATCCAACGCTAAAGTGAATGAGATGCCTCTAACATCTCTGAGTTCATCTAGTAAGCTGCCGGCCAGACTAGTGATGTGGTTACCGACCCTTTGCTGGTACACTGTACGAAATTTTACAAACGCACTTGAAGATACTCGTGCAATTTGGTGTTCCTGGCAAACCAGGGGGCATTCTCTTTAGCTCGCAATACCAAATTTTGAAAGCGTTGTAGTCAATACTAGAGTGACTTCATGCGCATTGTATTCCTTAGAATCTACGGAATGTAGGTGTATACTGGTATGAGTGTTACTTTGTACACGAGTAATTAATTTTCTAGTCTAGGATGGAGCGTCTTCCCATGAACCACTGTATTTGACTGAAACAAAAATTCAATTCATCTCTCTTGGCTTTGATGTGGTTCCGCCATGTGAGTCTTCTGTCGAAAAATATCGTTATCAAATATTTTTCCCAAAACTTAAAATATTTTCGTAACCAAATCAGTGCAGGTAAGGGTTACTAATTAAAAAAACATGTCGTGTTTGTTTTATATTTTTGTGCTACAACCATGGAGGTGTATAGTGGGTTTTGCATGTTGGTTTTGGTGTCTTGACGAAGAGACGGGTACGTTTCGAAACCGGTAGACATAGAAAAGTCGGTAATCCCCTAAAGGTTGTTTTATAATTTTGAATCTATTATATTATTATTTTAAATCAGATGCCAATCTGGTGTTGTCGCAGTATACAAAAATGCAAAAGTTGAGCTAAGAGATAGTAATACAACACAACAAGCCGAAAAGTTTGAAAGTCGTTAAAATATTCTTGCAATAAGTGATGACCCTTCTTAAATAATATCTGCTTACTCATTATGAATGAGTCGCGAAAATCTTTTTTAATTACCTTAAATGAAATATTTACATTTTCGACCCGTTAAAGATTTGTGTATAGATACTAACTTTGTTATATTATATTTTTTTGCATTGCCAATAATTTAATATGTCTTTTATTATCAATGCGAATATTGTACATAGCGCCATTTTTATGATAGTTAAGGAATATGTATTGATTGCTGACAACGATACTTTTCTCATAGACATGACACGGACACTACAGATTCTCATTGGATTCTATTTAATTTCTGATTTAGAATATAAATGTACGCACGCGTGTCTGGTGTTTTGTGCGCAATACGCATATCGGCGGTAAAAGGTGATTCTTTGAAGCCATCGCGTGCAGTACAAGTTTACGTGTTGGTGTTGGTTAGCGACTAATAGCGTGTATCACATCAGCACGTTGGTTTAATATTTTGTGTGTAATTTTTGTCCTGACGATGAAACGAGAAAAGTCTCATAACCGGTAGACATAGAAATGTAGGCAAGTGGTCATATATAAATATTTACTAATATTTAATTAACCCTGACATTTCGGACGAATTTCTCCCCAAAGTTTTGTCCGTGACGTAAGTAATTTGACGATTAATGATGGCAATACAAATGATATTAGAAGTTGATAACATTGTTACAAACTTCCAATAAACGTGATAACAATTCGTTCTGACAACAGTGGTGTTTCTCTTCTTCTTAGAGTTGGTTATGTATTCAGACTACTCTCGCACGAATCAAATTATCATCTAGCGATTAATCGGTAAAATCTGATATTGTGAAACACAAAAATATTTAACAAATTACAACAGATGGCGAACATTTTGGAAAAATAAATATGGAATTCTCGGCACTTACTGTCGTTCTGTTATGAACTGATTTAAGTGGCCACTTTTTTCTATTTTTTTAAAATTCTATTTATTTATATAAAGACACATTTTACAAAAAAATAATAACGTATGCCTAACTCTATGAGGCCAAGAACCATGTGTTGAGTTCAGAGAAAACAAAATAGAAATTGGAGGGATGCATATTATTAAAGAATACTACATAAACATAAATTTTAATAAACGACTGGATAACCCGCTTAATATTTTTATGTACAAATTCCATTATACAAATTTATAAATAAGAAAAAATAAAAGAATTTGAGATGAATAATTCACTCGGATACTAAAATAATATTAAAATCCCTAAACTCCAAACAAGTCATGGTCAAAATAGCATTGTTATCAAAGGTGTCAAAAATTACAATAGTCTCCCCAATGAACCAAAAACTATTAAAACGAATATATCTATAAATAAATTCAAGGTAAATTTATAGAAATTTTCAAACAAGTGTAAAAACTGCATGAATTTTTAATTGATTTGAATTCATGATTATTTTCTGTTTTTCTTTATATACCCTATGTTTTTTTTTCTGATGTTCTTTTATATTCTAAATTATATAAAATCTAAGAAATAAATAACTATAATAGTGTGAGTCACTCTCCAAGCACAAGAGTTAGTCTCTTTTTTTGGGGAGTTACAGTTATAACAATTACTAGATGTATAAAAGTAGATTTGTATAGAATAAAAAAAACATGTACTATTTATGGAATTCATTAATAAAATTGTGAAAAAAAAATCATCTTCAAAATAATGAAAGCGTTATATCCAATATATACATATTTATGGTTTTATATGTACATAGGTATCCAATATTATGAGAATATTACAATAAATTATATTATAGTCTTGGGTGGTTTGACTTTGTAAAGAATAGAGAAATAAGAAGATGGACGCAGCAAACTCAAGTGACAACTACTATCAAGCGGCGGTGATACAGTAGGTTGGGTTGTACATTGCAGATGCCTTTTGAGATCCTTAAACATGCTTGCCTACTTTACAAGGCATCAAGTTATCGACGTCCTGGACGTCCGCGAGAACTACGAGACGCGAAACTGACTTAGAAGAAAGCATAAGGGCTGGCAGCTGATACAGCTTGCCCACCACATACCGCATCTGAGGACTTACGTCTCTTTGGCGGTGCTTACATACACAAAAAAGTTGCTCGTTACTGAACGAAAAAAGCTGCCGGAAGGAGCTCTCTGTAATCTCGTAGCCTTAGGATCTTTCTGCTGATAGAAGATAGTCCAGATAGAATAGCAGCCGATACAGATGCATGGAGACTCTTTGTGGGCACCATATGCACCAACTTGGGAGCAACATGGAATGATCAGATGATTTTTGTTTCTACCAACCGGTATCAAAGTTGTTCGACTTTTAAATAAATTACGTATTGTTTTTTAAAAATTTGAAGATGAATTCAGCCATAATTAAGTTAATATTAAATTGAAACCTTTTTTCTACGCGTCGGACATATTAATGCGTCAAATACTCGTATATCGCTTGAAATAATTTGACGCATCGCGTCGGTGTCGCTTGCAAATTTTTTAACGTGCGAGGCATTTCTTACTGACGTTTGATTGTAGTTCAACTTTGAGTTAATAAAATAAGTTCATACGTAAATAAAATAGTTAGTCAAAATGGTATACGCCTAGGTTTTCTCGGAATTATTAAATAATAAAGCAATTAATACAATAAATGCGAGAAGCGTAATTGCGTTGATTACAGGCGAGATCGTAACGCGGAGGCAAGAAGTAAGAAGGTATCGTATTGTGACTCCTACGCGATATGAACGCCGAAGTCTTCTGTTACACGTGGGTGACAAACGCTAACTAAAATGATTAAACAAATTAAGAAACGTTAATATTCAAGATTTTCAATATTTATTTTGAGTAAAACCATAAAAAATATCAAATATCGGATATTCAAATAATGATAAAATGAGACGTTGTAAGATTTTTTGTACTTGAGGGATTATGTAGTCACTCAAAACGAAAAAAGAAAAACAAATTCTTTAGTAAATAATTTTACTGTTTAGATGACTAGCTATTACGCAACCAACGTATGACAAACATTTGAAATACAAATTTTAATAACTACGATTAAAAGACATATTATAAATACATCGTTAATAGAAATAAATTGTAAGGTATATTATATAAAATATATGTAAAAACCAACCATTTCAGAATTCATATGTAGATTAAATTGCTCTAGAGTATTTATTTGTTTATTCTGTTTTATTTGTCTATATATAACAACAACGATTTTCTTAAAAAAATAAGCACAAATATAAACACGCGAACTAGATTTTAACTTAATGAGGAAGTTCAGTGCTACGGGAAATCGGATATTATTTTTTTTTCCAACACGCGGTAAAAATTGCAGCATTTAGTTGTTCCCCGAAGTATCTCAAGAGTATATAAAAAATATTTAAATAAATAAACTACTTTGAACTATGGCATAAGTCCTTCCGAATCAACGAATGATAGAGAGTTGTGATAGGTTTCCAGTTAGCCAACTCGAAAATCAGCAGAACTCACCGACAAGAACTTGTGACGTTGTAAAAAAATTAAAAACGCAGATAATATGAGAAAAAAAACATCAAACTTTTTTATTTAACTATTGATATCATTTTTACACATTTATCATTGATTTTTTTATAAGAAACATTTAACAATTTAACTCTCCCTTCTCAGTGATGAGTAGCTAATACAAATTGAATCTAATAACTTAATTAAAACAAACATGTCTAAAAATATTATAAATTCTATGTTAAGATTTTCAGTATTCTTTTTATTTACGTATCGGTTAAAATATTTGAAAAAAAAAATAATCAAAACTATTTGGGAACAGAAAAATAATTTTGTCAAAAATCGGGGATAAATTACCAATACAATAGAAAGTTTACCGATGTGTCGTATATTGCTGAGTATAAAGTAAAAGAGCACTGAATACATCATCGTCTCACACGCTCCTTGTGTCTCACTCTCGATACTACAGGTATATTTGAGAGTGAAAGAGAGAATATCACGCGTCACACGTGCCAATAGCAAAGTCGCCAGTACTTCTGCCAGACGCCAGTTAGTAGCTCTCCAAATTGCATTAGGGGTGGTTTTTTCACCCCGCTGCGAGCATGGCCTAATGTTTTTTTTTATTTCAATTAAATCAAAAATACCATCGCTTTTATTTTCGACTATAAATAATTTAAGCAACTGCAATTTTCCGATTTAAAATCTCTAATTTTTTAAATGTGTAATGACTACACGGCACCGTAAAGCCCGGATGTTTTTGGTACAGTAAGAAAATAGTTAATTTTTCTTATGCACATGTCAGATAAACTATTTGAAAAGATATCTACGAACCCATGCATTACTATTTAACACATGAAATGGAGTTTTATAATTGCAACACACATGTCAGTTCGATTGTTATAAAAAATGTATTTTCTAAATCTTGCTTTAAATGTGTATAAATAATTGAAAAATTGACTTACCTTCATACATTTGAGCATACTGTGGAAACCCAGCTGCCCTAAGCCACTTGCAAGCTTCTGCAGCTTCGATTTCTGAAAAAAAAAAATAGAAATTTTAATTTAAAAAAAACTTTGAAATGGAATATACAGTAAAAGTTTAATGAGTCCTTTTATCCCCACAACAGGCCAGGAGGCCAGGAGGTGATGAATTACAGCACAGAAAACCGAGGCTTGAGAAAAATCGCATTGAATTTTTTTGTTCTCAACGGGAATCGAACCCCGAACCGTCCGTCTGTGAGTCAAGCATCCTAACCCACACTATACCACGGAGGCCGCCATTAAAACATAACTTGGGAAATCTACTCGCATCTAATGATTTTTTTAAAACGCGATAGTTAAATTTCTATTATTACGTATACTTTTGATTATGATTTTAATTAAGATTATTTTGATGCAAATAAAATGAGAATGAATAGAATGATAAGTTTTTTTAAGGTGCAATATATTGAATAAAAAGAACGGCTGGCGTATTATTTATACCTTTATTTGCGCTGTAAATTTCCATTCATTTATATTGGGGTTGAAAAAAACAGTATTATTGAAAAGTTTATTGCTGTAATTGCTTTACATTCCCACTATATTTAAAACACAAAGAAAATAAAACTATAGATAACATACACTTAATACCTATGTAGCAGGGGCGTGCGGTGAGGTTTTCGATTAGGAAAGCAGTTATTTGGTACACGACACATATATAAAATATGTACCTTCTACCAGCACAGTAATTTGAGTTTAAAATTTAATTTGAACCTAAGTGCTTTGAAATAATTATACTAAAAAGTATACGAAAAAGAAAATACTAAAAGGCAATTTTATGCTATTATTTTAACACAAAACAGTTATTTTTCATATTTCAATATTATAATACCATTGTATCAATAACCAAACTCAGTGGTAAATTTGATATGGATTGGTTTGTTAGAACTGTTTCCGCAGAGCTTCTAAAGATTCTAATTTGTGTGTGCGCGGACTTGGAATTCTATAATAAACTCTTGCCCCATATCATCAGACATATGCAGTATTAAGCGGAGTTCGCGCATAACTGCACAAGCGAAAGGTTGCATGTAGGGTTGTCAGAATTTTTAAAAGTTATTAATGAACATCGAACCCATCTCAAATCGCTACGATTAACAACAAACTAATCGAAAAATATTTGTTGTAATTACTTAAAAGATTAGTTAACTTACGGATGATTTTATTATATGAAATAAATAGTATCTAATTGTTTAGAAGTAAAATTTTATAAAGAAGCATTGATTTCATCCAATCTATAGACAGACGGACCGCGCAGGGTAGGTATTTAAGATTCCAGAAGTTAGTAAATATTTACACTGAAATAATTTTTGTTGAAACGAAACATTATATAATATGCTCAGTAATAATTCTCAAATAAAAGTTTTTAGTTCAACAAAAAACGTGCAATGGACGGTTTCGGTTTACGCTGGCAATTCTCAACGCAAGTACCCACGGCCCGTTGTATTTTTTCATTTTTTATTTTTTTTATTTAAATCTTAAAGTAGGGCCACACATATCATACATATTGTTATGTGTGTTCTAATAATAACATTGCAAATATATTTAATTTATAAATTGTTTATCACATATGGCTTGACCATTATTTTAAATTTTGATATGTTTTTTTCTTCATAAATATTTTTTTCCATTTCGTAATACTTTTTAATTGCTTTAAATCAAATTGAATTTGGTGAATTTGCCTTTTTCCTAAATGGAAGTCTAATTTTATTCTTTTCTCTAGTATTGTGATCGTGTTCATGCTGGTTCCGATCAATTTTTTTCCAAAATTCTGTTTTTTTATTAGAGTTTATAATTTTATGAACAAATATCATTGTATTGTAAAATATTATTTGTTTATATGTTAATAATTTCATTTCATTTACCATCGACTTTACCCTCGTGTATCTGTTTTTTTTTTCAAAATGATTCTAAAGGCTTTATTTTGTAATACAGTTAGTTTATCTATGTTTTCTTTGTTTGATAAAAATAAAATGCTACTACAGTAGTTAACGTGTGGTTCAATAATTGCTTTGTAAATAGTTTTGCAAGAGCCCTTATCAATAAATCTTCTGATCCTTCCCAAAATTGATATTTTTTTGCAATCCTTTTTATTACCATCTTAGCGTTTTGGTGAAATGTAAGTTTTGAATCCAACATTACACCTAAATATTTAATTTTAGTGACTTCATTAAGTTTTTCATTTTCTATTACAATTCTGTAATTTCTATTCTTTTGTTTCCTATATTCATATATTTAGTTTTGTTAACATTTAATTTTAATTTATTAATTTTTAGCCACAGTGATACATTGCTGTAGTCTGTAGCTAAGTTCGTAGTCAATAATCATATAAGAGTTTTTTTCCGTTTGGTCGACTCAATGAGATTATTACTCTAAGGAAAATTTTGTTAATATGTTTATGATTAAAGTCACAAAAAATAATAATAATGAATAACGTAAATATAATAATTTATTCCTAATTCTAATATAGGTAATCCATAGTAAAAGTTATATAATCAAATATATATGGGAAAGGCAACAGACGGTGTAGATTGATTGATTTCTACTAATACTGAATATCGTATACCTATATTTTGTAACTCAAACAATATATTTTGCACTTATCTAGTTTACGTTGATTGTTAATTTTACTTATTTATACAATATTATATTATAAAACATTTGATTTATTCTCGTAATTTAATTTGAGCAGCTGGTATTTTTTGTGACGTATGTATCTTTAGTCTTTGTGTATATTTTTGTAAATAACTTTTTAATCTTTATTTTTTTTAAAAACCAACTATATTTCCAAACACAGTTCTATATTTTATTTCTTTAAATTGTATTTTTTTTTAATTTACGTCGTTTATACACTCATCTTTTTATTTTTATTTTCATACAAACTATACTTCTTAACACTGTTCCTATCTTTTATTTCTTTATATTGTATTTTATTAAATTTATGTTGTTTATATACTCATCTTATTTTTTTTATACCAAATTTACTGCCAAACACTGTTCTATCTTTTATTGCTTTATATTGTATTTTTAAAATTTTATGTTTGTTAAATACACATAATAATATTATAATAATATTTGGCTGATTTATAAAGCGCCATTTTTGTAAAAAATCACCTCAAGGGCGCTTTACAATTGTATATCTAAACTTACATTCTAACTAAACTTAAGTGATACATTATATTTCCAGATTTAAAATTGAGGGTATAATAGTTTAAAGAGGTGGGATTTTAGTTGGGATCTGAACTGACTGGGACTGTCGATGATTCGTAAGTTTGAAGGCAATTGGTTCAAAGCAGAGGGGCCGGCGGCGGCAAAAGCACGATCTCCAAATCTAGTGTTTGGGGAGCGCCGGATTTCAACAAGTTTTCCTCTTCCTGAATCAAATGCTGACCTAAGAGTAGATTTTCTTTGACATGTATTTTCCCTAATACAAAGGTCCGATAGGTATTTTGGAGCCATTTCATGAAGGGATTTGAATACTGTCCAGCACAGCTTGTATTTTATTCTCTCTGGGCTTTTAAACCAGTGCAAATCTCGAAGATGTTGTGAGATGTGAGAATATTTTTTTACTCCCGTAATAAGCCTTGCTGCTGCATTGAAAACAGATTGAAGTTTATTAGTTTGATATTTTGGGAGATTTGCGTATACACACATGTTGTATATAATTTCCATGTATGTAAAACCCTTATGGGCGTGAAAAATTAATAAGATAAAATTAAAATTAAAAATAATTCAGTCTCAAGTTGCGAATTCAATGGAAATAGCGTTTATTAGTAAAATAAATGTAAAGGATCAAATATTTTTATTTACATAATATATATAATGCAGGTATTATAACAATGGAATCCCATCACAATTGATCAATAAATAACAAACGTTGACAGCCTCAGTCTTAGAAAGTGCCCTTAATTTTAAAATCAGACAGTTTAATATGTAGGCAGTGTTAAATAAGTGAGAATGGAGGTTGGATTGAAAAGCGCCCATGAGGTGATTTTCACAAAAATGGCGCTGTAAAAAATAACAAAATATTATTATTATACGTACAGAAAATCAAAATGCAATTCTCCGTTTAATATTTTAAATAAAGAAAGGTGGGTAGAAAATTCGCTCTACGTATTTACGCACATTATGCTTAATATTAAACATTTAAACAGGCGTCGTGGAAAATCGGAATATGAGGGTACTACTTGCAAACCCGGCAAAATCCAAAAACTAAACAAATGAGATATTAATTTTAACCTATTTAGAATATATTTTTTTACAATAATTATAACACTGTCAGTTAAAAAAACGGCTTTATTTGTAAGAACTTGACTTTTAAATTATCGGGTTTGTTGCAAACATGGCAACCTCTATTTGAGTATTGTAAAGTTGGAATGTATAAATTTAATTTATTATATCACTACTGTTTCTTGACATAATCATACTTATGTCATCACTGCTTACGTATAAAATATTTACTGTTTTTAATAAAAAGTTAAAGTTTAAAAAAAGTTGAAGTTAAGTATTGTATCAGTTTATTGTGATTTGCTCAAAACAAAGAAAGATGGATGTTGCCGCGTTTGCAAATAGTACCCTCATATTAAAGTGCCATGAGAAATTGGAAATCAAAATGTTTTCTTTCATGTGGTGAAAATTGAAGCATTTATTTTTACTGCGTAGTTTTTCGAAAATGTATGGAAAAAAAATATTTTGATAAAAATGAACTACTTTAAGTTAACGTCACAAGTTCTTCAAAATCAACCAATTATAGAGTGTTTTGAAAGATTTCCGATTTCCGGGAAGCCAATTTATCGGTCAGAAAAAGTTATCGACGAGAACTTGTGACGTCACGGGCGGAAAAATTTAAAAATTACTAAACTTTAAAAAAACCATAGCGCTGATAATACGATACATAAAAACAATTGTTTTTTTTTTTGCTTAGTTTGATAGACCATCAACATATTAAAAAAATGTGAAATACTACCAAATTTCTTCAATGTGTAAATGTACGATTCTGTAGTAAATGCATACCTACAATATTTTGTGAACGGATACATTAATCTCCAATCAATGTTTAATCTTGAGTAGATCACGACGCACTTTTATATTCCAAGTACCTACCCAAACAGTCCTACATTAAAATCGTCATATTTCGATGAATACACGTCAAGGGGACAATATTTAAATTTGAAAAGCATTCCGGTAGATACCGAAAAGGAAGGTTCTAAAAATGAAATTTGAAATGATATTCCAAAGAGCAGTTGATTCAATTACTGGCCATGGCAACCCTGGAACTGTCAATCTGTGGCCCACATTACAAAAGGATTCAAAAAGTGCCTTTTATGAGGGCACGTTTCGGCCCCTTTGTAAGGGGTTTGATACTAGTCTACTCCGGAGTTCTGAAAGAGGGTTGCCTAATGAAATTTGACACGCTCGATTTTTATATATCCTTTATAATCCATCAGAATGCTCTTTATTAGAGGTTCATGGAGGAACTATTAGTATGTGGATCGCTGGTTTTACTACAGGCAGTTCAGAAGCTTAACTTTATTAAGATTTACTTAAAATAATGTGTTAGAAATACCACATTGTAAATCGAGGCTCGCGCAGAGACATGCATATTTTATAGGCCCAAAATTTTTTTATTATTTTTTTACTGATAATATTTCATTGATTACAAACTTTTCCTTCTTTTAAAAAACATGCACTATCCTGGATTCAAACTAAAGATACGAACTCTTTTTTTCTATGATTTATTTTGTTGCCCTTTAATAATAAGGAATATTTATGTGTTTTTTAAAATATTTTTTATTTTCTTTTTTAATTACTATAAAAAAACCATATTATCTTTTACAGAATATCTTATATTTTCTTTCTTATGTTACACAAATATATTATAACTGTCTATAATTTATTATAGGAGCATAAATTCATTAGCATATTCTTGTATACCCACGAACAGGCCATACGGGATTTTTTGTTTACTATTTTTACTATTAATATGTATTTCATTGTTATGTAATTTTATTTTATTTTTTTAATACTCCGTTTTACTATTTATGTTTATTGTAAAAAAACAAGAAAAAAATTATTTTTTTGTAAAATGTAAGTACGTGACCTACAATTGGTAACATCTTAATTCAAAAATTAAAAACAACTACAGCACAATAGGAAACATAATAGGAAAATATCACTTTTTTTATTTAAATTTTAAAAGTAATAAATGTCTATGAAATACTGTCCAGTAAAAAAACTTTTTTTTTTCTAATTATTAGTCGGTAACATAAAAATACTTTTGAATTCCTGCAAAAACGGTGATTCTATTGGCCGCGCCCCTAATACGTCACGATTTATGTTTATTTGTACGTGGCTGTTGAAATTCGTGTAGAACAATATCACGAATCTTGACGTTACAACAACCAAGGCCAAACACGTCGCGTTTTTCTACGAACGTATTTTTATTGAATTTCTTTTTTACATTTGTGTATAAAAAAATACTTCCACAATGAATAAATTGATTTAATAACAAACTGATTTTGAAATTACAGTTAATTATTCCACATCCATTTCATATATTTTATCGGTATTCGTGGTATGTGATATTTTTCTTTATTATACTAGCAAAATAATATTTTTTATTAGTGTAATGAACAAAGAAAATAAAAAGGTGCAGTCAGAAATATAATTTAAAAAGAAGTCAAAAATTATATTCATTAATCTTTTTTACGTGGCACTCATTAAAAAAACAGTATATTTTTTTGTAATTTATGTTGAAAATATTTACGAATCAAAAATAAAATTAACATATTATTGTAAAACGTCACTCCCCCTTATGTGCACAAGAACATTTTTTTTCGTTTACATAATGGAAAACGTTATTATAAATATATGTATTAACTTTATATAAAAAAAATGTATTTAGTTGTAACATTATGTACATAGATTTTTCCTGATTAAACTAAAAGAAAAGAAGAAAAAAAAATTACTACAGAGATGGAGAATTCAGATGAATATGAATAAAAGATTTCTTCAAATCAATTAAAACTACACATTTGATACGGAAGTTCGTTGCTACGGGACATCGTATATAAAATCTTTCGCGCGGTAATAATTAGATCATTTCATTGTAGAATGAAGTATCTGAAAAAAGCATGAAAAAATAAAACTACAGATAAAAATGAACTACTTTGAACTACGTCAATCAACCGATGAAAGAGTGTGTGATAAATTTACTGTTTTAGAAATCCAACTCACCAAGCAGCAGAACTCACCGGCTAGAACTTGTGACGTCACCGGAGAAGTAATTTCATATTTACTGAAGTTTAAAAAAATCATAGCGCTGATAATACGATACATAGAAACATTAAAAAAACCACTGAGCTTCCTCATTAAAAAAGTCTTAATTTTAAAACAACAACATTATTATACTTGTAAAGTAATTAAAAAAAAAAAAAAAAGTAAACCTAAGGAATTGTCTGGAATATAAAATATTTTAAGAAAGAAGTTGAAAATTATAATTACAATACTTTTTATATGGCCCTTATGAAAAACAAAATTTAAAAATAAAGCATTTATTGTCTGTGTCCAGGCGGACGAAGAATACAGTTCTTCGTGTAAAGTATTTTATGCGTGATTTTTCGTTTGAATTAATGAATTACTTTTGTTTTTATGCCAATGTCCAGAATGCGTAGATTAGTCAATTCGTCACACGTCAACTTGGAATTCTTTGGGATAGATCTTCCGGCTTTTCGTAGATCTCTTTGCCACTAAAACAGTCTGGGATAAAGATGGATTAGCATCGTTTTTATTTATTACGAGCTGAGCCCGGCAATGCTTTGCTATTGCTAGATTGGAGTTCTTGCTAAATATATTAAATTAACACAATCGAAAATTTGATATCAATTATTGTATTTAGTCCAAATTAGATATGTACGTATTCAATATTATTTTTGTGATTCGGTTTAGATAAAAAATTTTGATAAATAGATGTTCGAACGTTGTTTTTCTGTCACTGTCTTGCAGATGCCTCCCCGATACTGTGCAAAAAAGACAACTGCATGTCGTCAGACCTTTTGTTAAAATCGACAAAATCCACGTTTCGCTCTATCGTTTTCCGCACCTCAAAACTGAACCGATTTTGTTAGTTTTTTAGACAAAGTATTGGAATAAAATTTTCAACTTCTTTCTGAAAATATTTTATATTCCGGATAATTCCTTTGGTTTACTTTACTGTTTTTTTTAATTACTCTACAAGTATAATAATGTTGTTGTTTTAGAATTAAGAAAAAGAAAAAAATACATTTTTAATTTTTATACATCTTCTTGAACTAGTTGGTTAAATTTTCAATATTTCGAGTAGGTCAAATTGTTAGTAGACAAATAATGGTTTTATTCCTTTTATTGAAGCCTTCTACCAAGACATGATAATTTCGACCGAAAAACTGGATTTGACCTGTCATCATACATTATAGTTAATATATCCCTAAGTTGTCAAGTACTTACATAATATTAGTTTTTACAATTTAGTAATATTTTACATGAACAGAGATGAAGATTATTTAAGAGAAGGTAATGTGGAAGTAAAAGAACTTTCATGGTGGGTGTTTATGGTACTTTATTATAAAAATAAAAGACGAGTGATGCATAAATCATAGGATAATTCGTAACGTGTAAGAAGCAAAACATCGTCCCGATTTGTGTTTATTGATTTTGTAACAACAACAATTATAACAAAACATCACGCTGTTTCCCCGTAAGGGTAGGCAGAGAGGATATAACATAAGCATTAAAACATTCTTATTTGTCTAGGAAAACGGAATTTAGAGAAAACAGTTTAACGAAGAAGTCTACAATATCTATAATGCGCCCAACATAGTACAATTTATCAAACTAGGGAGGCTGCTACGGGCAGGTCACGTTGGAAGAATGAGTGAAAAAAGAGAGCATAATAAGATACTTTACATAAAGTCCTAAGGCAGTTGTAGCGTCGCATCGGTAGACCCAAACTCCTATGTTTGAAAGGAGTGCAGCAAGACATGGATAGATGGAGGAAATGACGAAGAATGTTGCAGGAGGCTGAAACCAGCAGAATGAAGAGCCAACGGTGATTGATCAATTAATGAAAAATTACATTCACAAACAAACAAAACAAACAAACCATCACGCCGTTTCCCCGTAAGGGTAGGCAGAGAGGATAGAACGCCACAACACTCTATCTTTGCATACAGATCTCGCTTCCTCTACATTCATACATCTTCTCATGCACGCGCGCCGATTATTCCGACTTTTGACATGTCCATCTTTAAGTATTTGTTGGATTTGGTCATGCCATGTCTTTTTCGGTCTACCTCTATTTCTGCATCCATCAACATTCTCTTTGTAAATATTCTTAGCCGTTCTTTCACTGTCCATTCGTTCTACATGTCCAAACCAGCGCGGAGCTCCTTTCTTGATTCTGTCCATAATGCTTATCTCAGCCTTACATAAGGGACGGATCTCAACAAGTGTGCATCTATCGTTCATAGTTTTACCACACATTCACCTAAGAGATCGCATTTCGACAGCATTCAGCCTACTTTTATCCCTGTTTTTCCAAGACCATACTTCGCTCCCATACATCAGGGTCGGGACCAGGACTCCGTTGTGAACTGCTGATTTTGCCTTTTGCGATTTTGCCTCTTGCGATTTTGTATTTTATAATGGCGGCCTCCGTGGTGTAGTGGTCAAGACGCTTGACTCACACACGAAAGGTTCCGGGTTCGATTCCCGGTGAGAACACAAAAATTAAAGTGTGTATTTTCTCAAGCCTGGGTGTTCTGTGATGTAATTCACCACTGTAATTGGGCCTCCTGGCCTGTTGTGGTGCAAAAATAAATAAAATAAAATAAAATAATAATTAAGATATCAGCCTCGAAGATATAGCGAAAGCTATTTCTTTTGTTATTCCGAATTCGTGGATTTTTCACTAGTCTTTTTTGTTCTATAATTAATTAGCAAATTGTTTACTTTAAACTTAAAATTATGAATCGTTTGTTATGCACAGACTTAAAATAATCTCATGATAAGCAGGCGGGCCCTCCAAGTTAGAAAAAATGTAATCAACGATAATTAAGTAACAGTGAACCATAATAAATTTATAAGGCAAGTTAACTTAATTAAGTAATTATAGCCGAGTATCTTGAGAATTTCGTTACTATTTTTCTGCGTTATACTTCAAAAGAATAACATAATTGAAGTACGCATGAAAGTTCCATACGACGATACTACGGTTGTTACAATACAAAATGAGTTTTTAATGCCATTTTACTCAACTTCTTTTGTCAATCGTTGTGTGGATTAAAAACAATGTTTATCAGTGCGTAGTCACATTGGTAAACGTTTTGCAGCGCGGTGCGTGAGTGTGCGCGCGCGATTTACAAAGGGTTTACGGGGAAATTAAACTAGTTTGATCTTAATGTGCGTGACACGACGTTTTGTGCTATTTTTGTAGATTTGCAAACAAGCATTGTTGTATCGTATATAAAGTGCTAAGAAAAAAGAAAGTCACGCGTAGAAAACTGGACTCCATCTAAAGACAAATAGCTATCAGGCTATGCAAGGGATAAATACAATCTCCCTGGTATCTGCTCAGATTTTGAGCGGATTCAGGGAGCTTGCACAGGCATACGAAATAAAGAAGAGCATCATCAAGACAGATTTTTACAGGGGGTCGGAGACTCGTGTACTCAATAAAAATAAAAGGTTGCAGTTGTAATTTCTCATGTGTGAAAAACTCTCTAAATTAATACAATTAGTACCATGTTTAACTCTTAGTTTTTTTCAAACAAATACAAATCATTGGCGTCCATCGTAATAAAATGTTTAAGGACACCCGACACATGACTAAATCGCGCGCGGCGCCCGCGTGCGATCACCTGGCCCATTCTGCGTTCCGCGCCGCGTCCTGCTCCCGCAGGGTAAATAGATTTGTGCGCACTGGCAGGTAAAAAACCGCTACTGCATAATTTTAAAAAAGATATCATAGAAACAGCTTGTGTGTGCATTAATTTTCAGAGCGAGAAAAAATCCCAAAAGCTGATTTTAGGCATATTCTTTAAATAGTCAAAGGCTTCACAATGGGCAATTTCACATGCCACATAATCAATTGAAGGAACATAAAAAACAACTATAATGAAACGAAGGTGGAAACTTTGATTAATAACTTGATATCGTGGGCCCACAAATAAAAAAAAAAACAGGATACTAAATCTTCGTCAATTGATGGCGATCTCGGGCGGACATTATGCTGTGTTAGACGTGTTTAAACTCGAAGACTTGGACAATAGTAATAACTTTAGCCTGCTGCGGGAGTTTACCAGCAAAGTGCGCATATGTTGATACTAGACATGTCCATACATTACATTGCGGGTATCGCACTGCGTCAAAATCATAGTAGGTTACGATTTCTTAACCGCTGCGATTTTTTTCGCGTGCGCGCGCACTCGCACCGAAAATCATGAGTTGTTGCGGGAAAACTACCGCGCTTTTTAAAATCTTTATGCGCCCTTGGCCTTACGCCAATTATTTTCAGGGAGATTTTCACATACTTTTATACTTTATTTTTCATTTTTATTAGACACTGTTTGCAATAAATTGCATGCCGTGAACATTTAATTAAAGAGGGTGACGGGTGTAGTAACAGTAAATAGTATCCCGTAATCAATGTTTGTTTGTCCGTTTGTTCACTGTCATTGTTTGTTAATAAAACAAATACTAAATAGTAATAAGTGATAATTTTACAAGATATTTTGTCTCTCACTTGCCGTAAAAAAATCCCTATGTCCCGGTATGAGTTTAAGAAACACACGAGAGTATATTTTACATTTATTTGTATATTCACGTGTTAATAAAAAACAATAGTAATATTTGTACATATAACATACCTAGCTAATATTTTTTTGAAACACTAGTTAAATTTTGTTAAACGTAATTTTCTGTCAAGGGCATGTATATTTGAACAATTTCATTAAAAATCGTATCCTTTTTTTTGTTTTTTTATTTTTAATATGTATTAAGTATGATATATACGAGTAGTATAATAAACTTAAACTTTAAATACGTATGAATCCTAATCTTTATAAATGATAATTTGCAGGACTCCAATAAGTGTAAAATAAAGATATCTGAAATAAAATGACTTAAAGGATTGCATTTTACAAAGTTACGAGAGAACCCTTTTCAAACTGATCCTTTGAGATTATTTAGTATGTAATAAATGGTTTTCAATTATTAGGACTAACGATGTAAGATTAATACTGGAACCTTCATAAAGTAAAGCTTAAATGTGCTCATGCCAAAATTTAGTAAAGCTCTTATTTATGAAGAACATAATATTTTTACAGTTTTACCGTGAACGTTGAGACGGCACTAATTTAAATATTTGTTCTAATTATTTTCTGTAAGTTTTTGAATAGTTTCCATTATAAAAAAGATAATGTGTGCAAGAAAATATTATTATTATTAGATGTAAATAAATATTTTTGACATATTGTCAGCGTATGAAAACACAAAACAGGCGGAGGGATGATAAAATTAGAGTAAATGCGGCCGCTGTTGAAATGCAAAATTATACGAATGTGTCGAAAATCGATGTATGACAGGGTTACGAACTAAGGCAGTTTCTTGGTATGTGCATAAGTGCAGTGCACTGCCAAGTAAACATATGCATAAATTAATGATTTATATTAAAAATGTGTGAAACAAAGAAACAGGGATTTATTGAAAAATTATATATACATACATGTAGATTTTATTCAACACTAAGCGCCAACAGATCTAGAAAGATCGACTTTAGTGGACGACTTTTTTTATCTATTGAATCTAATTCATGCACAAAATATACAAGGGATTGTATATTTTGTTTTGCATGCAAACTAACGCCTAACTCCTTTCTTGATTTTATCTTTAGTGCTTATTTCAGACTTATATAATGCACGGATCAAAACATTTATCCACCTATGGTACATAGTTGTACCAGAAATTCGCCTGAGAGATCGCATTTCGACAGCCTTCTACCTACTTTCATCCATGTTTTTGAATTTCCATACTTTGCTTCCATATAAAAGAGTCGGCATCAGGATTTTATTGTGAATGGTTTATTTCGTCACCTGATACATACATTATTTACTAGCCAAGGTTAATTTTAGTGCTCCATTTATACATTTTTTTTCTTCTTTTTTTTTATTTGTTTATTTTTCCATTCACATATTATTTACAAAGAGATATAATTACAAAAATACACTTTAGAAAAATACATCTTAAAATTAAGCTATAACATGAATTGAAAAAAAAATAAAAATATATATATATGTATATTTGGATAATTTATAGGGCGCATTTTTTTTGAAAATCACCTCAAGGTCGCTGTACAATATATAAATATTCCAGCACGTCTTGCAGCTACAGAGCGCATGGACGGTTGAGATTCTAGTTCGTCATCTCCAATATGATATATTACATTTACTATATATAGGAGCTACATTACACGTCTTGCAGCTACAGAGCGCATGGACAGTAAGAAATCTAACCCCTATTTACATTTTTTAATTTTATTTCATTTGACAATGAAGATTGGAGTTTATGTGAAAATTTGAAAAACGAAATAAAAAACCAATTTATAAAAATAGAAGTTAGATCACAACAAGTCTTGCAGCTACTGAGCGCATGGGCGGTTGGAATTCTAGACCCCATATACCAAATTTAAATTTTTGATAGTTGATATCATTTACCTATTGAGGCTAGATTACAAATCGTCTTGCAGCTACAAAGTGGATGGACGAATAAAATTCTAGCAACTTAAAATTATAAATAAATTTACAAAAATAAACATTAAACGTCAAATTTACAAAAATATGCATTAAACATAAAAGTAAATTCGTAGAGTGTTTATGCTTAAAAGTGATTATGATATATTGGAGCTAGATTACATCACGTCTTGCAGCTACAGAGCACATGGACAGTAGGAAATCTAGCCCCCATTTACATTTTTTAATTGTTTATTATTTTTTTATTTGACAGTGAAGTTTAGAGTTTTACTGATATTTTAAAAAACTAATTCATAAAAATAAAAGTTAGATTACAACAAGTCTTGCAGCTACTGAGCGAGTGAACGGTTGGAATTCTAGACTCCATTTACTAAATTTAGCCTGATCCGTGCATTTATCCTCCTTTTAATATAATTCACATTAAATTTAACGATTTTCGCAATAAACCTGATAATGTCTGTTTGTTACACTTATCTAGTTGAATTAAAAAGATCAGGTATGTAAAAGTTACCCTTTTATCGAAATTGGAAAATGGGTTACATTTAACTTTTAAATGTAACCCATTTTGACAAACTTTTACTCAACTTACACTTGACTTAACTTTTTTGAAGCAATCGGCATTTAGGAATTTAAGTACCATGTAATAAAAAATAAATAAATGATCATTTAGCACGTAACTAACACATTATTTTATAAACAGTCTCACAAACACAGCGAGGTGTCATGATACAACGATACCAGACGCATTAGAGATATTTTGACTAAATATATTGAGGTATTTAGTCATAAGACCAGGCCCGGGCATTTATCATATCATTATAAGGAATAAATTATTAGATATGATGCCTAAAAAACACTTGTGCTTTCAAAATTTCAGACCCCCCGCTAGTGGTCAATAAATCAAATTAACTCCTTTTCACAAATCAAGTTGCGTGTGTTTCTCTTTTAGAGATTGTATAAATAAATAATTTATCATAATAATTTTCCTAACTACACCCATTGGTGCATTGGAGACTGCATTTACACTCCAATTTCCCTGTATCTAGATCATTAAAATTATATTGAAGGTAAGGTGAGTCTAAGTACAGTAAAATATGCCATTGAAGGGATGCAAAAGCTCACTATCTACCTGCAGCTGCTATAGAGTACTGGATGACTCTTTGCCAGCTGCGCATAAAGGAAAGTTTACTAAATTATTCGTAAATAATTCTAACTCTATGGAGATTAATGAAGGGGAAGGAGGCTGCATGAACAGGGGCTTACACGTTGTCCCCCCCCCTCGAATCTCCTCAAAGACTTTGGCTCAGAGAAACTCCTCTTTTGTGGCCCCAAGAGTATTTCATGTCCTGGATGAACATGTTAAGTTCTCCAAAACGAAAGCCATTTTCAGGACAAGTGTACAAGTTTGGATTTTTTCTACGCAAAAGACTGCTGCGAGATATTGCATAGATTTGTATACAAGCGTGTTGTCCAAATGTTTGTTAGAAATATATGTTCGTATTGTGATTATTTTTATTTTTTTGCTATTGTTTAATCATGAGGTTGCTTCCACTTTTCATTATAATCCCTCGGTTTTTTATTTATTCAATAATATAATATGATTTAAAATTACAAACAAGTTATTGCCCAAAAATAGAAAATTAAACAAGTATACATACTCAAATATTGACTAAACACAAACATAATGTGATACATAATAAATGAATAAATAATACATAAAAAATACTGAAAAAAAAACATGGGTAAATAATGCAAAAGTAAAAAAAAACACATTAAATATTTACAAAGAAAGCCCGTATTTACAAGTCATAAAGAATATAATTAGAAGTGAAATATTGCAGCAAAAAACCTTTCAATAATAAAGTCTTATTTAATCTTATTTTATTTTATTTTTTCTCTAATTCTAAATATTTTTTTATTTTTTTTGACAATTGACACTTGTGCAATATTTACACACATGTGCACCTTCATTCCAATATAACACCACTTACCCACCCTCTCACTCACTTACACTCACACAAACACAGTAGTATATATTGTACGTGTATTTAATGTATTTCTGTCGATATCTGTCGTTGGTTTTATTCTCTGTATATTTTATATTTTTGTTACATGTATTACTGTTGATATCCCCAATAAATAATAATAAAAAAACAAATATTCATATCAATGCTGCCAGGAATCGAACCCGGAACCTCGAGCATGGTAGACGAATGCGCTAACCACTACACTACGAGGCAAAATTTGAAGATTTTAACCAGAGAGTAGCCATTGGGTCGAAAACACTCGTGAAGAGTTCTGTTTCTTTAACATGGTTTAACGGTAAATAAATGTTTAATTAGGAAAAAGGTGTTTTATTTGAAGGTTCGTCTAGTGAGCAGTTCACATGCACTGGAGGGGGTTTATTTTGGTAAAAGTTATTTTGGTTTCATGTTTTACTTGATTTATCTGGTCGGTGGATGAAAAAGTTTGAGTGGGTGCTTCGCTCTTGGAATTTTCCCATCACAGTGTGTATGTATATGCATGTATGTTTGTTTATAAATATATGCATTGAAAGTGCTTTGACTAAACATGGATTTATAAGGGAGTCAGGGCAAGTTCACAGGCATGGGTCGTTCCTGGTTGTGTCACTATAAACTGTGTCTATATTAATAAATAAAAATAAATTTTCTGACTTGAAAACAATAAAATGAAAAAAACGTAGAAAGACCCCTTTGTTTTCTAAAACCAGTCGATAAACCTTCTAATGTACAATATTATTTGCCGGGTGATGTATTCATAAAAAGTAATGTATATAAATATTTGTTCAAGGAATGTTAGAAAATTGGTGGTTTAAATATCATTATAACACTAAATCGTTTGATTCCTAAAAAAGTGCGATTTTGACAAAACTGGTTTTTCCTTTTCTGAAAGTATGGCGTTTATTTTTAGTTAAGAAAATATTTTGAAAATTATCTTCAAAACGTTAAAAATGCGCCCATTCTTACAACTCCCCGTGGGCTGTTTCCAAAAGTTACCCCTGTTAAAATTCCTGTGTAATAACCGCCCCTTTGGGTAACCAAAAACCTTTTATTATATTAAAATATACATATTTGTCTTATCTTGTCGACGAAAATACCAAATGAAATGTCCACAGAAAATTATTATCAAAATGCCGCTTGTTTGAAATTATTATTAAAAGTACCCGAAATAAAAAACAACCCTTTCTTGAGGCCATTAAAAATAAGAGAAAATAAACACAAATCTTAAAATCATAATAAACGGTACAATTCATGATAAATGTAGAACAAAAAAAACACTTTAAATGTTTTGGGAAAATAAATGACAATAAATTATTCGTTGGGTTTTGATTAAATAATAAACCAAAACAACTCGACATATATCATAACATTATTCTTGAATAATTCATTTTCTCAACAATATTTTGAGTTCTTCCATGACTAGGTTTTAACCAGTAGGGAGAAACCAAGACAGTAAGAGAGATGAGAAAAAAAATTGAAAAGTAAAAAAATTATGTTTAGTTTATGATCTGTCATTGGCGTTTTTAGTGAACACTTTACACACTGTTTCATACAAACATCACTATTTCTTTAATTAATCCGTCTGTTGACTTGAAGTTGAAGAGATTAAACTTTTATTGACGTGGGTGAGATTCATCTGCAGCAGTACCTACCAGGCAACGCTTGAAAATTCTCTTCAACCAATTGAATATTGCAGGCATACATAGGCAGAATATTGACTGTTATAAATATATTGGGGAAAGTAGCCACTTTTTCCAGCAAATTACTTAGAGCTCAAAACGAATAAAGCTAGAGGCGCAAAGCAGCAGGTTTGTTCTGTCGCAATTTCGTTTCGTAAGTTCGTTCGTTCGTTATTTATCCATCTCACTCTAGAACAATCAATATCATAGTTTGCCTTTGTTCTCTCTCATAAACGAATTAGTTACAGAAAAAAGACACAGAAGTCTGAATGAGGACCTGAGAGATATCGTAACCGGTACCGCAAAAAGTCGCAAGGATCTAACGAAGTGAAGTAATACCATACTCGTCATACTGGTAAGGTAATAATAGTAATGGCAATAGGGAAATATCACAACTTTTTGAAAACAATTTTTAAATTAATGAAATAATGTCGAAATAAAAAAAAATGCTGTACTTATCAGAAGCATAAAAAATATTTTTTAATTTATAATTTTAAATTACCGCGAAAACGGTCCATTGCATTGGCCGCGCCCCTTAATACGTCACGATTCGGTTAAATTTTGAACTTTGTTTGTGACCGTTTAAATTCAATAGAACATCGTCGCGAATCTAGACGTCATATTTCTCAAGGCCAAACATGTCCCGTTTTTGTACACATTGATTTTAAAAGTTATGTATGAAAACATTTCTCCACAATACCCATATTGATTTAGAAAATACAATTAATTGAAAAAATCAATTTTACATGCTGGTATTTGTAGTATGTAATATTTCCCTATTCTTAAAAAAAAAAACGGGACACAAAATGCCGAACACTGTCTAAGTGAAAAGGATTATCTGTTGATGTAGGTTGATAGTCTGACTTCTCCTGAATGAGTTTTCTGTGGTTTCTCTCCATTAGCAAGTGCGGAGAAGTTCCATAAGACCACAGTCAATTATTCCGTCAGCTCCTCACTCTAAAGTTGAAGCCGTTAGAAGTCACCTTTTGAAGTAAATATTTTAAGACTTCTACAAAAAAAACAGCCAAAGTCTAGATCTATTATGATTTAATAATTGATGTTAATTATTAATCCAGTTCCGTTCTTCAAAATAATACATATGTTTTTTTAAAAAAACGTTTGCATTTATAAATTATTTTTATGTACAAACATCAAAAATATTTATTTGCAAATCATTTTTACCCGTGTATTTATCAGAAACTTTGAAAAGTACATACTCCTATACAAATACTGATTTCTTTATGATTATTATAAGTACTTCGATGAAAGCAGATATGTATAAGATTAAAGGACGTTTTTGTAAGAAGCTTTGCAAGCTTATAAGCTCTTTATATACTAATTAGGTCACTACTCAAAAAACTGATTCTTCTTATTTAAGACCACCAACATTCTTATTTATTGAATTAGTTCGTAAATGAGCAATAAAAGTTACAGCGCATATTAAATTGAGTAGTAAGTAATATGTGTATGTTTTTGGATAGATTTTTTATTTCACCCGGATAAGGAAGTTTTTAAATAAGCTTTCGATGTATTTTTAATTGAAATTAACATCACCGTTGTAAAAATATGTGAAAATAATAAATTCCTAGTTTTTCCATTGTCCACTAACTCTAGACAATTACCCACATATGCAGTAAAACATGTTTAGAAAAAAATGTACGCATATTCTATTTTTCAAAGAGAAAACTTAATTAAGCTTTGTAGATAAAATTGTCGGCCTCGTGGTGTAGTGGCAGCGCATTTGCTTACCTTGCAAGAGGTATCAAGTTCGATTTCCGACATGGTAGACATACATTTTTAATTTAAAAGTGTGTTTTTGCACTAGGATATAATTTCATAGTACCTGGACTGGTACCTGAAACGTTAGACTGATCATTTTACCTTCATGTAACAAAAATGATCAAGACACATTGCGGTTGGTGTACCTATGCACTATTAGGTGCGGAAAGGGAATGATAATGATGAAATAAAATTGACGAACACTGTAATACGGGACCAGGGTCCCGATTACAATGGGAAGTTAACAGAGTTATCTTCGACTGTCTATAAAGACTGTCGACCTCATGATGTAGTGGTCAGCGCGTTTTTCTACCATGCGAGATGTCTCTGGTTCGATTTCTGACATGTTTGATATGAAATAATTATTTTAAAGGATATTTTTACACCAGAATATTTTATCGTCCCTTGACAGGTACCTGAAGCGTAAGACTGATAATCTTACCTTCAAGTAATAAAAAATGATCAAGATATGCTGCAATTGGTGAACCGATGTAGTGCCCTATGCACCATTAGGTGCGGAAAGGGAATGTTGTTGTTGCTGTCTATAAAAAAACCGATATTCGTGTAGGAAAATGAGTATATTTGCATAAACATTTAAAGTATCGCCGTCGGTAACCTATGATTAAACATGGTTAGAAGAAAAAATAGTAAATACATTGTGCTTTTCATACAGAAAACTTAATTTTACTTTGTAGATAAAATTGAAGATAAATGTTAACTTTCCATTGGAATCGGGGCCCTGGTTCCCTTGAGATATTCATTGCTTTTTGTAAGTGACTTGAAATCACTCGCTCAACAGGTGTACAGCGTGTACATCAAACCGAACGACCTGCTGACTTGTTGATAGATATTTCCATTATAACACTGTTTAATTCAATGAGTCAACAATAAATTATGCGTAGACTGAGATCACCTAATCAAATTTTCATTACATTACTCGCTGTGACATTGTGTTCCTTTGAAATGCTAAAAGGTGACATCTACAAATAATGTTAGGCAAGATTACTCAAGATACCCGTGGAAATTGTAAATAGACAATTTAATTATGAAGTGTTTCATATTACGTATGTTTGTCCTAACCGTCTATGGCTTTAGGTTCACAAGCCGTAGAACATAATTACAAGTCAAAGCGAGTAAATAATTATATTTGAAATGTTGGTTATGTCTGCGTAAAATAGTAATTTCATCATCACAATGTCATCAAATATTTTTTATAATCATAATATTATTATTGTTTACAATATATATTTCCAGAAAGTGTATTAAGATAATTCTAAACTAAAATATGAAACTAGTTTTTCAAACATAAAATAATTAAGGGCATGAATAAAATAAAAACCATAATAAAATTTAACCAAAAATGTCATACATTTGAAACAAGGGGTAAAAAAAAGATAAGATTACCAATGAGCAGAAAAACAGAATCTCAAAACTCATTGTACTAGAGGTTGAAGCTGTATAACGAGTTACCTGAAGAAATAAAGAAAATAGAAAAAATCGAAATATTTAAAATTAATTTGAAAAAATATGTTATTGAGAAATTTTGATAAAAAAATTGTAATATTATTGAAAGTTTATATGAGTTCTTAAGATATTATGAACTTACTTAATAAAGCATAAATAAATAAATAAAAAGATGGCGCTTTTATCATTTTATTATTGAAAAGTGTCATTTTTACGTTAATTTTAATGAAAGTTTTACAAAACTTGGTTTCCGGAAACTTTACACTATATTGATTGTTACAAATACCATAACAATATAATTTAGTCCCTTTTCACAAAATGGTGTACAAAACAAAAAGATATTTATTATATTTGAGTTGAGGTGATTTTCGCAAAAATGACGCTATATAAATTATCCAAATATACTTTTTTAAAGTGAAGATACATTACCGAAAACTTGATTAAAATAAAATATACAAATTATCAGAAAAATAAAAATACGATAAAAAAATAAATGTAAGTAAATATTCTTACATAACTACATACCTGTTTTTCTACGTCTACCGGTTTCGAGTCGCACACGTTTCTTCGTCAGGACACTAACATACGGTGAACGTTGGTGTTAGATTCTAGTTGCATGTGTCGTATCAGCAAGTTGGTTTTATAGTTTGTATTATTAATAAAAAGGCGGATAGAAACCAGTAGACATAAAAAGTGGTATATTAATTAATATTTCTACTAAAATCTTTGACCACAAAGTTAATAATTAATAATTATTCAATAAATATTTTATTTTCAGCCCTAACAAAGGAACAGATGTGTTCCGAAATCGGTTGGCATGTAAATTTTGATTTTGCGCATTTACACAAAATAAAAGCTTGGTTAATTATTTTTACGAAAAAGTCGTGCTTCAAATTATTATTTACTTCTATTTAAGACCAGTATTTTGTGTTCTCGAATCATAAAACAAAAAGAAAATAATCTTCGAGGTATTTTTAATGAGATAAATAAATATTTCAACAGATACGGTAAAGAGATTTTACATAAAAAATAGGGATGGTACCTAAAATTTTAGAAAAACTCGCAAGTACATGTTTTCATAGTAACGTTAATTTTAGAAAAACTTTCACGTACATGTTTTCGCGGTTTTGTTAATTTTAGAAAAACCTGCACGTTAATGTTTTATTTTATGAAAAATTTGCTTGTAAACGTTTTCATAGTTTAGTTAACTTTAGAAAAAATAGCACCTAAATAATTTAATGATTTTGTCAATTTTAGAAAAACTTGCACGTAAATGTTTTCATAGTTTTGTTAATCTTCAAATAATTTGCACGTCGGTGTTTTCATAGTTTTGTTATCTCGCCGGTCGAATTGAAATTAAGTAGCGTCTGGGAATAATTGCATATAAATTATCTCGGTTTGAAATTTAATCTCCGTCCTCTAATAGTGAACCTGTTACACTACATAGTATATGTATTTAAACTTTCCCATTAAATTTAATTGACAATCTAATTGAGATATCAGATAATGCTCATCTTTTGTAGTAGGATAATAACGAAGAAAGTAATTATAATGCATTACGGAAGACGGGCGAACCATACAAATTATCTAGGAACAAGAATTGAACCAGAAATTTTACTGGGATATTGATTTACAATTATATAAAAACAAGTTTAAAAAAAAAATATTTACACCTTATCTGATTCGTTAAGTCTCCAGATGTTTTTTGTTGTAATGCATGTTCAAAAATATACAATGTCATCAACTATCAAAATATGTCTTATTTTAATTTCGCCAGTTGCCGTCGCGTCGTTTTAACAGGGTCTAGACCTGCAAACGTTCGTCCATGCGCTCTGTAGCTACAGGAAGTGTTGTAATCTAGCTCATATTTGTAACGGTTTAAAAAAAAAAACAAAAAGTAACTTTTGAAAAATTTCAATGGGTGATTGATTTTTTACAGTCCATGCGCTCTATAAGCGCAAAATGTTCGAATCTAGTTCCTATCTGTTATTAAACTCTATCATTTGGATATTAGGAAGTAGAATCAAAACCATCCATGTACCAGCAAGACGTGTTAGGATACTTATTAATTATAATTACTGACTGTTGCGAGACATCTCGTAGATTCACATACTATTAAGCGTGTTGTCTAGGTGTTTATTTAAATAAACATACATATCAGGCGCGTTTCGTCCATAGATACTGTGGATGCGGCGCATCTCTTGAAAATAAAAAAATTAATATGAACTTTACAAAAAAATATTATAAATACGAAATAAAACCTTCAAATATGTATGCCTAAAATTCTCACTGAGAATGTTTGGGTGCTCGCGATTCAAACAATATCTTCAGTATACATACCTAGCTACATATGCGTATTTCCTATATCAACGTACCTACGTTCTGAATATCTAGGTATCTTGTTCTTGATAGTATTTGTTGTATCTATACGCGGGATGCTGCTTGTCGAGTTGCGTCTAGTTTCCATAGCATTTGTCCAAATTTTTGCGCATGCGCTTTAGGTTCATAAGGTTTTAGATTTCTCTTTCGAGACTTGGAGAGATAAGAAGCATCCAACTTGTATAATGCAAAGAAAAAACGACTCTAATAACGTTTATCATAAAGTTTGAAGTAGCGCATTATTGACACTTGGCCCAAATTTATGAACGATTGTCTCGGGTCTTGTTTTAGGTGTTTTGATGTTTATATTGTTATCTCCTTTTTATATCTACGGGGACCGTCCTGGAAGACCATCGATAGCGATCTTTCAGCTATGTTCGGTGGAACTAAGGAGGAGGCGAGAGTGCTGGCTAACGATAAGGTCTCCCGGAAGCGTCTGGTGATGTCCACATGCTTCACTTATGAGTGGAAAAAGGAGAAAATAAGAAAATTTGCAGCTTCACCTCTAGACGCACCTGTGCTCCGTCAATTTATTGATTGTCAACTATTGATTATTATTACTCTGATGGACAACTTATACAGCTTTTTAAATAATTCTGAATAAACCTATTAAAATAAGAAACATGATGGTTTTTTGTCAGCATCCTTACTAATAAAAGTCACCGCACGCGCCTGATACATATATGTAATATTGTTTATTTTTAGTATTTTTTTAATATGTATATGCACGCTTCCACTTTGTATTATGTTATATCCCAACTCAACACAGGGCTCATGGCCTAATAGAGTTAGGGAAACGTTATATTTTTTTTGTAATGCGTATCTTTGTATGAATAAATAAAGTATATTTATATAAATTATCCATAATATTAATAATAAAATACGCGAACATTGTAACAGTATAAATTATTAAGACCCATAATAACCTTTTCTAAGTTTAACAAGCATTATATTCACAAGTTGATGTATTGCTTGTCTCTTACTATTATTGAATTTCACATTTGAGAAGTTGTCAACAGGCTGATTACCGGTCGTGAGCGGACTGGAAATAACCCAGAAGAAATTACTCCTTTCGCGGTCAGTGTCCCACGGAGTCATTTGCATTTTATATCAAAGATCTAGTTACAATCAATACTGACTCATGAATCATGCAAGTATGAGAATTATATGTTCACATTAGCGCCAGTGTTAAAAATTACTCGCAATTTATGAGGAAATTTAATGGTTATGCTGGTGAGAAAGTGCTAGGCTCATTCAATTGATATTACACATTCAGAAAAGAAAAATAATTAAAAATCAATTTTCACGAGAAGGGTTCTGAACGTGATTTTTCTTCCGGGGAGGGATTTGATTTTGAAACTTCTTGATGTTTTTATTTGCACAATGTTTGAGTATGTCCAAATGCTTGCAGACTGGCTGGATTTTCTCCCTAGGGAGTTTTCCATATTTAAATTTATTTCAACAGAGAGGGAAAACATTTTTGAGAAGGGAATATGGACGTCTCAATGGATTTCTCAAAAATGTTTTACCTCTCTGTTGAAATAAATTTAAATTTGAACAACTCCCTAGGGAGGAAATCCAGCCGGTCTGCAAGCATTTGGACATACTCAAACATTGTTGAATTATTACCTGGTAAAAGAAGAAGTATAAAAATTGGAAAATTGTTTTCAGGCGTTGCCTAGTAGGTAAATTGGTTCAGCCGGATGAATCTCACCCACGTGATAAAGGTTTTAGCTCTTTTACTTTCATTCATATTGAAATTCATTTCAACAGGGAGGGGAAACATTTTTGAGAAGGGAATATGGAAGTCTGGCATTTACAGGGCTTATGACCTGTCATTGGCTGGCAGATCTTTTACTTCACAAAAGTCAACACATGGTAGAGTTGAGGAAATATGGATGTTCAGACATGGGCAGAATGCTGAATGTTACACAGTGTGTAAAGTGGCCACTTCAATCAGCCAATGACAGGTCGTAAGCCCTGTAAATGCCTAAACGTCCATATTCCCTTCTCAAAAATGTTTTCCCTCTCTGTTGGAATAAAATTTTATTAATAATTTGAGTAAGTTGCTTTACGTTAATCAAATGTTTGTCTTTGTTTGTTTTTTCTATAATGAAGTCCCATCAATTTTTTTTAATAATCTTTAATGGCGCAACTTTGTAATAACGGTCGTTTAAATACAAAAAATCAGATTTCTTTATTTTTTGTACGACTATAGCCAAGTAGGCAAATTCTTTCGAAAGAATTCTACATTGAATTATTAAATTCCTAAGACCATCAAATGTCAAAAGAAACGGAACGTTTCTTTGGCCAACTCATCCGTGAGAGAATGTGTGTAGAAATCGCATCAAATATTCTGAGACTACATATGTCTCACTGGAGTCTCCAAAAGGGTGTCGCATTTTGAAGATCGTTTGGTAGGGCGATAAAAGTATAGGGTTATTTCTGTTTTTGGAAGGATATTAAAAAGGAGGGTTTTTAGTAACAGACTCTCAAAACGCAGAATGGTAAAACAAAAGTAAAACACTTTTTAAAATGCACGTTTTAAAAAATTTCCAACAGCGCGTAGTGCAAGAATTAGTGTTAATAATTTTGTAGAAGATAATGAAAAAACTACTATTAGTTGTAGCAAATAAAAACCAATGATAAAAATAAAATAAATAAAACAACTTTGTTTTTAACCACTAATTTTTATTTGCTAATCATCTGATAGAAAATAATCATAACTTCAATAAAGACACTGGATTAAAAGTACTTCATGTTGAAAATAAAATATTAAAATTAGACAACACAGAAATCTTAGAAATTAAAAAAGCGATTCGTAATAAGAAAACAATAATTAATAACCAAATAAACAATATTTCTTTTAGTCCTTATTTTTTTTTTATTTTTTTTATTTTATTAGGGAAATCAACAGTTCTACATACATATTTTTAGTAAACAAACAGATATAGTGTATAAACTCAGAACTAATAACAGATTTCCACATAGTATACAAAGTTAGTAAAGAATATATATATTACATATCAAATAAATACATACAATTTATACATATAAAAATGTTATTTTCAAGTACTCAATAATCAAAGATTTTTTAAATATTAATTTTAAGAACATTAAGTTACTGTAAATTGGGCGGGATAAGGACAAAAATGCTTGAAGAGAGGATAAGGAGGGGGGGGGGAGATGTACATATTTATTATTATAATGTCTACTAAGTTACATAATACATTTTTAGTGTAAATTTTAAATCTGACAGAGTGATGTTTGTATAATCTATATTTTTAAATTTTGTATTGTACATTGAAAAAGTCCTACGAAAAAAAGCATTTTTAACATACGATGTTTTACTTATTGGTACATGAAACAGGTGGTACCGTCTACAAATCCTGGCTGGCACATGTATTGTTATTAAACCAAGCAGCTCTGTACAGTCAACCATTCCTGTCACAATTTTGTAAAGCAGTAGTTGGTCCGCACACACACTTTCCTGTCTAATTTCGAAAATAATGATATCAAATTACCACCCATGTAAGGAAAAAACGACTTGATTATTTCGTCCACGTGTAGTATTTAGTGAACACGATAAAAATAAAAAAGGAATCAATTCATTAGTTACGTGAGCCTTGACAAAGAAGCTTGTTTGCTTTGAAACCGGTCGGTGGAAAATAAAAATTAGTGGTTAAAAACAAAGTTGTTTTATTTATTTTATTATAATGAATAACCACAAAGCTAGTGCTTCAAATATAAACTTTGTAAAAACCAATGAACTTAAGAAAAGGGTTTGGGGTAGCAAATTTTTTTAGAATTGAGAGTAAAAGTGGTCAAAGCGTATGTGTTTAAGATGCAATTGATGGACATCGTCATCTCTTTGCTCAGGCACATGAATATACTCAATAACAATCGCAAGAAATAATATCACTGTTAAAATTACTCCCTTTAACACAGCATTAGGACAAAGATCGCAGGATTATTTTTCTGCTAAATTGTTTTATATACTTTCACATAATATGAAGTTAACTGATAACAAACAATATTTTAAAAGAGAAACTCTGATTGTCACCAAGAAAATCTATTAAAATACTTTCAACGTACGGAGAAAGTAAGTATATTATTAATATTTAAAACATTAACTTTGTGGTCAAATGTTTCAAGAAATGTCAATAGATATTTGTCAGACAACACTGCGGTATAATTACAGAGGTGACGCTTTATATACTACAAATTGGAGTATTCTAAAAATTGCCGAACAATATTGCCGTGCAAAGCGCGTAATATAGTAAAAAAGACTATTCGTTTATGTCGTTTACTCTGAATTCAAAGGTGTTCCCTTTCGCGCTGTTTTACATTTGCTTAGCGTGTACAAGAAAAAAAACATATTTTTCATCAAATACTTGTACAAGATAAGCTCTGGAACCTTTGTTGAATAGAACACAAGTCGGATGTTTAGTACCGCATCTAGTTTATATAGTATATTTATATATATATTAATGTAGGAAACCCACTAACCGAGTTTTCTATTTTCTATTTTTTTCTTCATCAGGGCACTTATTACACTAACATTAAAATCTCACTAAACACCTTCACCATTCAAATAAAAAAGTCAGCAAATCAAAAATTAACAAACATTTACAGAAACAAAGAAATTTAACCAAAAATTATATAATGCTTAGTTGAACAAGATACACTACGTACAGGTTCAGGCACATTGCAATCAGCTAATCTAAATCAAGTCTAATTAGAAAACGTATTCATTTTGTAATGCGTAATTTTTATTTTAAACCAAAAAATACTCAATAATATGTATATCTGACGCACTAACTCTATGATTATTCATCATAATAAAATAAATGTGAATCAAATTAGCTTTTAACCACTTTATTTTCGTTTCAACCGACCGGTTTTAAAGCTATACAAGCTTCTTTATCAAGGTATGGGCACGACTCACTCGCTGGAACTTTCGCCTGAAGCAACACTGAACGCAAGGCGTACCAATTCACTGAAACCACGCGTTACCAGGATCAAGGAAACGATTCAGATACTCCGTGCCAGCTGTTGATCCTAGTTTGTTTTCACTTTACTTTAATAAAGACTTTCAAATCCAAATTTAGTTAATTCTTGTCACGGTTAAGTTCTACAGTAATATGCATTGAGCTATAATATAAAGAGATAACACTCCATACAAATCAAAGCTAAAAAGTCGTCCCCAAAAGAAAGGGAATGACAGGCGGAGGGAGCAAGTGTCGTCACGACAAATCAGGTTGACTTTGACAAGCAAAACAAGTAGTACACTAAAAAACATGGACTTTTTACATCGGTCTACTGTAAGTTCTATTCTGTATGTCACTCCCTTCCGTATATGCGTCCCCTTTGTTCATCGTTTTACTATCGCTAGATTAACTGAGGAGGACAGAGACAGGAGATAGCTTACGACTGGTGACATATTAATAAAATGTTTTTTTACATTCAAATAGCTATTTTAAACAAGTATTGATTAAGATAAAACATTGCTTACTGGTGAAAGGTTATATCGCTTTTCTATCTTTTCCAGATCTTAGCATACATATAGGCATTTTAGTAATTGGGAGGAGAAAAGTAGCCGGGGAATGCTCGCGACTGACTAAATTTAGTTCTATTAAACATTGGCCAACTGACCGCAGGTTAAGGCAACATATTTTGAACGCTCATGTTTACTCTAGTTATATACCTCAATGGTATTGTACGGCATTTAATCACTTTTTGTATTTTATCTATAAAGGTTGTTAAATTTATAAATGAAGCATCAAACATGTAAGTGAAATCCTTCATTCCATACACGCAACCTGTCTGAAACTATCTACTAGCCAGCGGGCCACATGGCGACGATATCTACCTACTGTCTACAAAAGCTTCTCTTCGGACATCTATCTCCCTTTGTTAACCATGGAGTTGAAACAGTGTTTGATTTATTTAGTTTTTTATTGCTTACTTCTTGGTATGAACACTTGACCAATTTACTACTATACTCTATTTTTTATAAATTTATTGATATTGTTTTAACTTTGATGGAATTCCTCTCATCCATGCGCTTTGTAGCTGCACGATGATTGGTTATCTAGCTTTAATATATCAACTTTAAAATACCTTAATTTTGTAAACGGGGTCTAGAATTCCAATCGTCTATGCGCTTAGTAGCAGCAAGGCGTGTTGTAATCTTACTCCTTTTTACTATTCATATTATTATTATTTTGTAATACACTAAATTTATTTGTCAATTTTTAAAATGTGTAAATGGGGGCTAAATTTCTAACTGTCTATGCGCTCTGTAGCTGCAAGACGTCCTGTAATCTAGCTCCTATCTATTATAATTTTTGATTGATCTTAATTGAAAACGAGGAACTAGAATCCCAACCGTCCATGCGCTCTGTAGCTGCAAGACGTACTGGGATATTTATTAATTGTACAGCGCCCTTGAGGTGATTTTCACAAAAATGGCGCTTTATAAATTATCCAACTATATATATATAACCTTGCAACAAAACTTCAAAATCAAAGATTATTATGCATTCACACAAAAAGATTCCGCTACAAAGGTATACTTAACTTCTGTGGATTAAAACAAAGTAGTTTTATACTTATTTTAAATACGTAATAACTTCCACATTTTAACTGTCATGTTCATGTTTGTGTTGTTTTCAGAATTGGACCATTTGTTTGAACGGCATAATATTTGAACTGCATAATATCATAGTATAAGGTCATTTGCGTTTATTGTGGATAACTTATATAGCGCCATTTTCGTAATAAAATACCTCAAGGGCGCTTTACATGGTGATTCTATTGTTAAGTTAATTTAATTGAAGCTTTAAATTTGTAATTTAATTAAAATAATTTATTTTGTTGTCACGGGCTACGGATTTATTCAAATGATTTAGAGAACAAGTGGGTTTTAAGTTTTTTCCGAAACATCACTTCACTTTCACAGCCTCGCACCTCTGCTGGGAGAGCATTCCATGCCATAGGGCCTGCGACCGCAAATGCGCGCTCACCAAATTTAGTGCGCTGTTTGCGTAGAGGTATAATAACTTTTCCTCTCGCCGTAGACGTAGCTGATCTAAGCGTGAGACGCCTGTCAGCTAGTTCATCTGGAATGCATAGTTCCCTTAGATATTCCGGAGCCGAGTTGTGCAGTGACTTATACATAAGCCAACAGAGTTTGTATTCGACCCTCTGTGGAAAACGTAGCCAGTGTAGTTCCCGAAGTAGTGGAGTGATATGACTGAACTTAGAGATTCCGAAAATAAGTCTCGCTGCGGCATTCAATACAGATTGTAGGCGAGTCATTTTGTTCATTGGTAGACCTGCATAGATACCATTACAATAATCGACTCTAGACACTACAAACGCATTTATTAATTGACGGGCGGCATCAACCGGCAAATTTTTGCGTATGCATTTAATTTGTCTCAGCTGGTAGAAGCATGAACTTATCGTTCTACTAATTTGAGCGTCAAGAGATAGGTCAGAATTGAGTAAAACTCCCAGTAGTTTAACGGTGGGTAAAACGGCACTCCCTACATTGGGTAGAGCCGTATCCTGGATCAAATTCTGTCGTCTGGCTGAAGCCACCCACAGTTGTTCAGTTTTTGATGGGTTTAATGTTAGTCTGTTTTCAGCCATCCAGTTTCCTATTTTCTTGATGCATCCATCAATTAAATTGACAAGCACACTTCTCTCGCCTGGTTTGCAATAAAAATAAATCTGCGTATCATCTGCATAGCAGTGCGACCACAATCCACATTCTTTGATAATGTTCTCTATATCTTTAGTGTAAAGGAGATAGAGAAGTGGTCCGAGTACTGACCCTTGAGGCACTCCTGTAGACACCCGAAAGTTGGTTGAGCTTTTACCCTGGAACACGACTGCATATTCTCTTTTATTAAGATATGAACTGAACCACATATGTGCCTGATCACGGATACCATAAGTTTTCTCCAGACGTTCAAGCAAAATATTATGGTCTACAGTATCAAATGCAGCACTCATGTCCAGAAGAGCCATCAACACCAGATTACCAGAGTCCACCGACGTTATAATGTCAGACAGTACTCTTATCACTCCCGTCTCCGTGGAATGAAAACGTCGGTATGCCGATTGCCTTACCGAAAATAAAGAATTCCGCTCGATATAGTTAACGAGCCTGTGAGAAACTATTTTTTCTAGTATTTTTGATACGATGGGAAGATTTGAAATAGGGCGAAAACTGGAATGATCTTCCACATCTAGTTGGGAATTTTTTAAAAGTGGAGTTACATTTGCTTTTTTTATGGCTCTCGGAACAATGCTGCGCTCCATGGATGTATTAAATAAATCTGTTAAAAATGGAGCTAATACGTTAATGCATTTTTTCAAAAGCCATGTTGGCATCGGATCTAATATATATTGTTTGTTGGGTAATGCCGCAACAATTTTTTTAACCTCATTTATAGACGTTGGTTCAAATTTACTGAATTTTTGAAGGGCATTATCTAAAATTACAGGTTTTTTCGCTGAACTACACGCCAGTCTGATTTTTTCGACTTTATTTGTAAAAAAGTCGGCAAAATTAGTGGCAGTAGCGCTTGTGTTAGATGTCTCTGCTATACAGTCACCACGAACAGATTGAAGGCTTCGCCAGAGTTGTTTTGGAGACTTTTTCTGTTCAGTGATTTTTGTACACCAGAAACTAGATTTTATTTCTTTTATAAATGTCCTATAAGAGGCTTGCATATCTAACCATATTGATCGGTCCAAAGTTGACAGTGTGTTTCTGTATTTGCGTTCTAGACGTCTTAGCTCTTTCTTTTTGAGTCGACAATTTTCGTCAAACCATGCATCAGATTTCCTTTTTCGAATAGTTTTCGTAGTAAATGGTGCATGTTTGTCTATCAGGTTAGATAGTACCTCATTGTACAACCCAACCAATTGATCGACGTCGTTTGAGCGACGGTCAATGTCCGGACCAATCAACGATGTCAGAAGTTCGGATTTAAAATGTTCTAAATTTAATTTTCTCCATGGCCTTGATGCGAGTGTTTTGTAAGTTGGTGTTGGTTTTTGGATATTAATTTTACAGTGCACTAATCTGTGGTCTGAAAGTCCGATGTCTGTTACAAAAACTGTGATTTTTTTATCACAATTCCGTCGTATTATAACATCAAGTGTACCTCCCGCATCATGTGTAGGGGTATTTACTTATTGTGAACAATCGAAATCACTTAAAAGTGCATTAAAACGAACCGATTCTGAATCCGTCTTGCGGTCGAAACGAATGTTCAGATCTCCAGTTACGTATGTTACTTCTGTACGAGTGATGGCCCATTCAAGTAAAGATTTTATTTCCGAATAAAATTTCCGAGGTGGTGCTTTAGAACCTGGTCTATAAATTGTGATTAAGGTAAAATGGTTGCTGCCTGCGCTAACCCTACAGCCAATGCATTCAAAAGTTGTGTAGAGTGGTATTTTAATTTTGGTTAATTTAAGCTGATTTTTTGTTAGTACAATAATTCCACCGTGGTTCGTCCATGTTATATTATTTTTCTTATGAACGGTTTCAATGGATGGTTTCCGTGCCTCTTCAATAACATGAAAACCCTTACTACGAAGTAGATTAATGGTAACAGAATTATGGTCTTCATGCCAAGTTTCCGTTAATGCAAGAACGTCTAGATTATTATCGTTAATTATGTTGGGGATATCATCAATTTTATTTCTGATTGAACGTACATTCCATGTACCAAGTGAAAGAGGACAAGGTGTGTTTGCGTTTCTATTTATTTTTACGTGTTTAATTGTTTTTGGTTGATTTTTATCTTTATTTAAATATGTGACTTGTGACTTAGAGATCTGATAAATTTGCGTTGCAATACATTGTCTTTGCACTTCGAACATCCATTATGTGCATTATATATTATGATATATTTGCATAGAGGTGAGATCATCTCGCCTTATGTAACGTAGTGTTCAAGTTGAAGGCGTAAATAGATTCTGTATATTGTCGGTTGTGTTCAGGACATAGGCGTGCAGTAGGAGTTAGAAATCTAACATAAACAGGGAGTAGATTCTTACGAAATGTGCATTTAAATACAGTATATTCCAATTGAGGACCGTTTGATTAAGCGAAATATCTACAAAATGTAAATTTTTCAGGAAAAGGTTTTTTTATGTTAAAAATAAAACTATTACGATTTTAAATATAATAAAAAATACATTTTATTGATATATAAAATCCTTACACATGTAGTAAAAATCAACAATGTAGAATCAGTCAAATTATTTATAAAAATGTTCTAAATTTACGAATTTTCACAAAAAATAAATATCTACATATTTTTGTGATAGGAATGTATGGAAAATTGATTTGTGTTCGGAATTAAATAAGTTTACTTTTGCGTGAAATCATTTTAAATTGATTTTTTGTAAAATTATATGTCTACTGACATATCTAAGTACCTATGTAAATAAACACATTTCGGTATTTACCTCCTATATATTTTTTTACATACATAATAGCACAAATAAAGTGATAAAAAAATATATTTCAAATAATATTATTTTATTATTATAATTATACGTCTTTTTTCTTGGTCGAAATCATGTTTTGTTTGTGATTTTTTTTCGATTTAAAAAAACTTAAGACCCCAAAAAAATATGTAAATATTTCACTCTATGAAAACTCTATGTAGTGTAGCTATTTCATTTTGTTAAAAAAATAGATAAATGAACCGCTATAATTTCGCATATATACCGTTTTGTTAAAGCTCACATCGAAGAACCCATTTCAATAAAAATGCGCATTTGGTTTTTTTTGTAGAAATTTCACTTTGTGAAAACGGTCCTCCATTTTGTATGCATTGGGTGTAAACGTAGGTTGTGTCCATTTTGTCTTAAACTTAATTCTTACTGTGACTGTGCTAAAAAAATCCTTTGAATGCGATGCCGTTTTATTTTGTATGTATCACATTGTGTAGTTATTTTATTTATTTATTTGACACTTTATATACATATACAATAAATATACATAATGGGGCGGGCATATTGCCTTAAGGCAATTTCTTCCTACCTACCCAAACCGTTCAGTTTGAGAAAATTATAAATACATGGACATATTGAATCTTACAATTTTATACAAAAATTAAAAGCAAAAATTAACAAAAATAAATATATATATTTAAAAAAAAAAATAACACTATACTATGAAGAGAGGAGAGGGGATGGGAAGGAAAGAAGAAGGATAAAGGAACAATTTAAATATTTAGATAGTGACATTTCAATCTTGACTTAAATGTAAATAATGAAAGGGCGTCTCTAACATTAGTGGGTAGATTATTTCACAATCGAGCGGCTACTACTGTGAAAGAGGAGGCAAAAAAATTAGAGCGATGACAGGGTATTAAAAGGGTTCTCTCGTTACTAGAACGAAGAGATAGTCCGTGTTGTGAAAGAGGTTGGATGAGCTCTCTCAGATAAACAGGCGAAGTGGGATTATTACGGTTAATAAAGATTTATTATTTTTATAATAAATATTTTAAGTCGGCCCTGTTGGAAATTGAACCCGGACCTCGAACATAGTCAACATTAATTCGTTTTTCCTTTCCAGGTTTTTTACCAAAGAGCTGCCATCGCCTCAAAAATGCTTGTCCAGGGTTCTGGTTCTATTTCACAGGCATAACAGTATTGTTTATCCGCCCGGACAGGGAATTGATTAATCCATTCTATTGAAATGATAATATACATTTATAATTTATGTGAAACGTATTTTAAACACATTTTAAATCAATTGATCAACTTTGCATTGAATGACGAAGTTTGATCAAGTGTTTTAAAAAATCTTTTTTTATTTTCACAGGGCTGTCTAAGATACAATTGTAAACACATTAGGTAAGACGCTTGAACATAGTAAAGGCAAATAAACGCTAACTAATATTTAGTTAAGTGCAGTTTTGTTGACAAGCTGCAGTTTTGCAAATAGCTTGCTGTATATTTGCTGTACAAGACTTTTAAAGAATATTGCATATTATATTCGCGTGCATAGTATCGCACCAGGGCCTCGATTATGATGCGAAGATAAAGACGTCATACATTCACCTTGAAGGTATAATTGAAGATAAATTGTATCTAGCGATTACAAATATATACTACCGACCCCTTACTTTCAAATTTTAGGTAGTTACATCGATATAAAACAAGGGGAAGCATACGTCACGGTACACATATCTACGCTCTAAAATGACATTGCTTCAGTATAACGTCATAGTTGAAGATAAAATTTTCCCGACCGATTTTTAAGGTACGCTATCGATCTCCCCACCATCAAATTTAGATGTAAATACATCGGTCCATATCGACGGGTCTAGAACCCCTCGATACGTTTATCTACGCATTAAAAGTGTACAAAAATTTGTTTCACCGAGTAATTTTTCTTTTAATTACGATTTACTTAAACTTTTCATCGTTTTGAGGTTGGCACTTTTTTTCTTAAAAGTCTTTTTAAAATATGAGAGAGGAATAAGTAAATTTTGATGTCGAATGAAATTCTGACATAACTGTCAGTTTCGGAAACGAGTGGCTAGACTAGCTACATGCTGCCCAATTAATATACAAGAGCATCTAGCCGTATGTTACCAATGTAAAAAATAAATTGAGCTATTATATTTTTTCCGTTTGTTGTACTATCTTCCTGAGTGAACGTATCGAGACATTAAAGAAACCAGCTTTGTAGTCACTCGGTAGATAAATACAGACGATCGTTAAGCATATCGTCTTGGCAAGTGTCGAAAGTCTTTTAAAAATCATGTTCAAGCAATTTTTTTTTGCTAGAATTGGGATTTATTGAAGTTAATAATCGCTTTGAATTGGGTACTTTCTATCACAGAAGACTATTTAAAATATATACGAGAACTATTGAAAATATTAATGAAGTAAGGAACGCGGACTAATTTTTGTGGTCATGCATTGGTTCGTTTCGATCATATGATGTCGAAATGGGAAGTAGATAGAACATACCGAGGAAGATACAGATAGTACAGAAGTTAAGTATACCATCTCGATGTATACAGATGAAAATAGCGTTCATAATTGAGGCCCAGGGGCGAAACTGATAATTTGCAGCTTACTAAATTTTTTCCACATTGGAAGTGATGTTTATGTTCCATTATTATTAGGAAAAATACGTCACGTCATTTGCATGTCTTCTGTTAGTAAAGTGACATAATATTTAGTTTAAAATTTCAGTCCTTACAGCGAGCCAGTGCGCCTCTATCAGCCGAAATCATTACTATTGGATTTCACGAGCTTGCGCATCCAAAAATAAAACATTAATTTTATTAGGTCCTTAAACGTTAAATTCACGTTAGAAAAATTACATTTACGATTACGGTTGAATCTTGCAGCTTTCCTAAATGCAATTTAGTCTTTTAACACTTCTTAATGAGGGCTATTATTATTTAAATTAAAACTGTTTGACTTAAGACCGTGCAAGGGTGGTAGCATTATACGCACCGGTTATATGTGAGAAAGAGATAACGAATATGTTATGCCTTAACAAGAAAATTAGATTATAATAATATTTGGCAAGTTCTGTTTGGTAGTTTGAAATTGAATTTGTTGTAAAATAAATAATATCACAAACTGACATGTTAATCCTTAATATCAGCGTAACAGTATAGATACTTTGGTGAGTTTAGAAAAACAAATATTCGCCAAACAAAAATAAAATATAAGTGAGTTATAAAATGTTTTTATGCAGACGATGACAATTCAATTGTAGGTTATTCTCCAGTACCTATTTGAACTTTAAAAATAATGTTTGAGTTATAATAATGCCGGGAGAAACATTTAACACAATTTGGAAACTTGCCCTAAATATACAAACATAATTTTTATTTGAAGTATTATCCTATAAGTTACACAAAAAAAAACACTACCTATCTACTCATTAATCCTATCATCAAAAATGTTATGATGTTTGACTTTGGAGTAAGATTAAAGTTTTTTTTACTTTATATAATTTGGTCGACTATAGTTGGTAGTTTTACACATCATGTGCAAGACTTAATATAAAAAATCATCTATTGATACATAATGTTGTGGTATATTTTTCATAACTCTCTCCATAACCTCGCTTTAACAACTGACAAGCTTAAAAAATGAAAGTTTGGCCGGTTTTCAACCTTTGAAAAAATGACAAAAAAACGTGCATTTTTGATTTTCCAAGTAGCTAATAATATTACATAAGTAAGTCATAGGTCTCAATTCAATTACAATCCTGTGAAAGAAATTTAATACTTTCGAATTATCGAATTTCAGTATTAAAAAAATATTTTTTGGAGAGTTACATTTATAACATTTACTAGATGTATAAAACAAGATTTGTACTAGAGTAAAAAAATATGTACCATTTATGAAAACTCACATTGATATAGTGTAAAAAATGTTGTTCTTAAAATAATGTTACAAAAAACACTGATGTGTATATTTCACACGTTTTTCTCTTACCAGCTACATCATATGTACTACTAATGTTGCGTTGCCTTCAACAATTTAAAAATGAGAACATAGTTCACATTATTGTTTAAATCATTGCCATAGCTATGATAATAGCTGTCACTATTATTATTACTGTGCTTTGAAATCGAGATTTTATTGAATAAAAGGATTGTTTTTTTGATAAAATGAATATATCTGTAATAGTTTTTACAGTTGTTTTTTAAAGATTTTCCTGGTCTTGTTGATTTAACTTTTTGTGTTTCCATCATTTGGGTTGATAAGGTTACGTCATAACATTAATCTTATTCAAAAATTGTCAAAACTTACTCATTGGAAAACAGATTCAATCCTTAGAAGATGCATACCTGTAACAAAAAAAAATAACATTAGATTCACATCGTTTCATTTCGTGCCGACCCTAATCAATTCATGGGAGCGGAGTAAGGAATTGGAAAATAAAATGACCAAAGCGGGTTGAATGCTGTCGAAATGCGATCTCTCTGGCAAATGTGTGGTAAGAAAATATTAATTTAGATGTGGTCAAGTCTATTAAGACCTCGGAGTTATCATGGACTGAAAACTTACCTTCAATGAACATATTGATACTATGATTAACAAGTCACTAAAACTCTTGGGTTTTGTTAGCAGCACATCTAGTGACTTTACTAATATATTCACGGTCAAAACATTATATTGCTCACTTGTTCGTCCTCTTTTAGAATATGCATCCGTGATCTGGTCTCCCTTCTATGTAGGCAGGATAAATCATATCGATTAGGTGCAACATCGTTTGCTAAGAAAAGTAGCATGGATGATTGGCCTAGAAAGGGGAGACTACACTTACAGAGAAATGGAGTCAATGTTAAAAATCTCAAGTTTACAAAAACGTAGAAATAACATTGACTCCATATTTTTGTTTAATTTGCTGAATGGCTCAATTGATGTACCATCGTTACTGGAACAGGTGGAATTCAATGTTCCAATCCGCCGGTTGTGAAATAATAATGTGCTGTTCCTCGATCAACACAGCACAAGCTATGGCTTGCATGCACCAATGTCCCGATTGCGTCGTATTGTAAACTCGAGACAAGATCTGGACTTTTTTGGTGTAAGTCTTTATAGTTTTGAAAATTCACTAGGATAGACCGAATCTTATCTTGAGGTAGTAATTTTATTTTTTTTGTCCAAGCTTTAATTTTAATTACTTGTATTTTATTTTATTAGTGCCTGTATTTATTTTAAGAAATTGTATTTATCATCATTAGAATGGACTGCATAAGTCCGTCAAATAAATAAATAAATAAAACGATGTATGATAGAAGAGATCCGTACACTATTTAAGGCTGAGACGAGCATTATTGACAAAACCAAGAAAAGGATGCAGCGTTGGTTCGGACATGTGAAGCGAATAGACAGCGAAAGAACGGCTAAAAGGCTCTACGATGCGAATGTTAATGGATGAAGAAAACGAGGAAGACCGAGAAAGACATAGCATAATGAAATCCAACAAATATATGAAGATGGACATGTCAAGAGTAAGAATAATCGGCGTGCATGCATGAGAAGATTTATGTACGTAGAGGAAGCGAGATCTGTATGCAAAAACAGATACAACCGATTTTGACTGTATCAAAGAATTTGTTATTATTTGTATTTGTTTAATGACAGGCGTACAGCATTAAGCCGATTAATCTCCAATCGATGTGCTTTTGCAGGATTTTAACTTGAGAGTAGCCACTAAATAAATTAATAAAAAATACAAATATAAATATACATAATAAAAAGATGATCCACCTTAATTTTACCATGTCAAATGAATTTGTGCGACCAGTGTAAAATCAGTTTTAGTGAATTTAAAAACTCAGTAGGCTTGGGAAAAAATAAAGTACATTAACAAGCTGGGATTAAAAAATGATTATGAAAAAAAAAATGATACCGTAATCGAATTAGTTTGTTGGAATAATTGCCGGATTTATCTACACCGTTCAACATAAAATTTATAGCGTACCTAAAGTTAAAACTTCCTACTAACCTTACCAGTCTGACGATGCAAGAGCGATGAAACAGGTTATTTTGGTCTAACCAACAAAGAGAATTAAAATGTCTGTTCGGACCAGTTCTCGACCTAATCTATACCTACGTACCCGTCCTTACCTTTTTTTCCTAGCGCACTCCATGTAACAATAATTCTGCGCGTGAGTCCCGGAATAAACATTTTATTATCAGTTCTAATCTAACATCAAACAAGTGAAGTGCTTAACAAATCTTTCCTCAAGCGAGCTGTGCTTGCGTCCTTTAGACCGCCAGATTCATACAAGCTGTACCAGCATCTCACGACCGCCAGCTTCACCAAGGTTTCAACACACGTCACGCCTTATCATCAGCAGGTTAGTGGATTTGGGCAACCTTCCTTCCCCAACAATACAGTTCACTTACTAAATTTTTCTCCTCCTAAGACGAGATATTATTAGCACCTTGTCCACTCCTCAACAGTGTCACTCTATTACTTCAAAAATATTAGATTTAATTACAATGAGCACCAAGAAATTTTATTTATTAAAATTTTAAGTACACAAATATACACTTTGGCGTGTTTAATACTAAAAGCTACATCTTTCAGATAGCCAAAAAAACAGAGCTGTAAAAATGAAACGGGTTTCAATAATTATTAGCTAATATGTATTAAGTTCCAATTTTCTTTGTAATATGCAATGAAAAACTAGATCAGAATGTAAATAATTGATTTTTAAAAGCAGCTAGTGCTGAATTTCAAGCTCCTTTTCTCAAAGAGTTTATTCTTCACTGTTGAGAGATTGCGCAATCTATATATTTCAAAGAACCTTTTTTTGTACATAAAAGCATATTAATTCCATGTGCTTTTTTTTGTTTCTTAGATGACGCATTTGTTCTAAAATTAAGGTTTCTCGTAGGAAGAGACAATATGTACTCATACAAATCTTGTATTTTGATCCCTACGTCTCGAAGTAGCTAAATTCACTTGACCTTTCTCTATCGTTTGATAAAGAACTCGCATTTGACATTTGAATGTATCAGATTTACAAAACGCCAAGAAAATTTTTGACATTTACAAATTTCGTTTTGTCCTCAGTTAAATATGGCGTTTTTATTCCCAAATTTACCAACGAAATACGGTAGGGTTAAAACGCGTTCGAGCGGGAGGTATCAAAGGATTGTGCTTTGAAAAGACTACACGAAAAACAGAAATAGCTATTCAGAAAGAGACTGAAAAAAGATTTAATAAATACTTCAATAAGGACCAGTTGCATAAAAAAAAGTAAGGTTGAAAATAAGTGAAAAATGATTAAATACTACATTTTCTCTTCAATGATATTTTAAGAAAAAGAAAGAAATTTTCCCAATTTCGGCAGATTTGCAATATATATTTTTTTATAAAGTTTATACTTGAAGCACTAGCTTTGTGGTTATTCATTAAAATAAAATAAATAAAACAACTTTGTTTTTAACCACTAATTTTTATTTTCCACCGACCGGTTTCAAAGCAAACAAGCTTCTTCGTCAAGGCTCACGTAACTAATGAATTGATTCTTTTTTTATTTTTATCATGTTCACTAAATACTACACATAGACCCAATAAATCAAGTCGTTTTTTCCTCACACGGGTGGTAATTTGATATCATTATTTTCGAAGTTAGACAGGAGAGGACTAAAAGAAATATTGTTTATTTGGTTATTAATTATCATTTTCTTAGTACGAATCGCTTTTTTAATTTCTAAGTTTCCTAATTTTAATATTTTATTTTCAACATGAAGTATTTTTAATCCAGTGTCTTTGTTGAAGTTATGATTATTTTCTATCAGATGATTTGCGAATTCAGAAAAAATAGTATTATTTAAGCATCTTAAGTGTTCTTTTATTCTAATATAAAAGTTTCTTTTAGTTTTTCCAATGTAGATTGAATCGCATTCAATCGCGGAATCAATTCATTAGTTTTTTTAATTTTTATTTATTTACAATTTAAAAAAACCGTTAGGGTTACATTAGAAATTTTATATTGTCTAGTCATTTTATGTCTCGTCTAGTCTAGTTAGTTCAGTCATCATGTGCTTTTTCAGATTGATTTTAAATTTGTCTCCAGTAAAAGTTTTCAAGTAGTAAGGTAAGTCGTTGTAGTGTTTAAGTCCATTATGTAGTATTTTTGACTGTCCTGTGTTTGTCTTTGCTTTTTCAATATGATAGTGTTGTTGTTGTCTGGTGTTATATTTGTGTATGTCAGCATTTTTGACTAATATTACGTCGTCATCTTGTATGTTTCCCAGTGCTATTTTGTGCACAATTTTTAAGGTCTCAATTTTAATCAAGTAGTTTATGTCAAACTGGTGTGTTTTTTTGTACAATTCAGTCGTAGAGGTCAGGTAGGGCAGGTTGTATGTTAGTTTAATAATTTTATTTTGTTGTCTTTGTATTCTTGTTATGTCTGTCTTGTTACCAGTTCCCCAGAAGGCGATCGTGAAACTCAATTACGTAAACTTTGACGAAGAAGCTTGTTTGCTTTGAAACCGGTCGGTGGAAAATAAAAATTAGTGGTCAAAAAAAAAGTTGTTTTATTTATTTTATTTTATATTTTAATATTTTAAAATAATGCAATTAAGGTACATTTCAGTATTTGTACGTATTTAAGTATAATATTGTGTTGTTTTTAGAACAAGAGTCTGGCTCTTGTGCTTGGCGTGAGACTTACACTGAATTAATTATTATACGAGTATCAATAGAATTTACACAATAAATAAATAAAATACTGTAATTTTTCCATGTTTTTTTTTTTTTTTTTTTTATTTTTTTTTATTTTTTGCACCACAACAGGCCAGGAGGCCCAATTACAGCGGTGAATTACATCACAGAACACCCAGGCTTGAGAAAAATCACATTTAATTTTTGTGTTCTCACCGGGAATCGAACCCGGAACCTTCCGTCTGTGAGTCAAGCGTCTTGACCACTACACCACGAAGGCCGCCAAATGTTATCCCAACTTATTTGTTTCTCTTGTGTTCCTTTAATTTTATATTTATTTAAAAAAGATATTTAATTCCCTTAAATTAGTAATACAGTATTTTATGCCTAAACATATGTCATTTCGCTGTAATTGTTAAGTTTGACATTTTGTTAATCTGAAATCATTTGCAAATCAAGACCTGTCATTATTTAATAATACTTAAAAATATATAAAACTCTTGTCTATGAGAATTTTTTTTTGTAATCACATAAAAACTTTATACGCAAACGCATTCAAATACTATTAGCATAGGCTTAAGCATTTAATTACTCCATTAATAATTTAAACACAACGCAGAATACGATTTAATTGGAAATTTGATTGCCACTTTCAGTTCATAATATGAATGAATAGTCATTTGCCTTTAATGAAATATATTTTTTTATCACATTCTCCATATTTGTAAAACGTGTTATGACAAATTAAGTATTTTTTTTATCATGGAAACAATATGATTACTCTGGGGAACAATTTTGAACAAAATTCCTGTGGAATTCGATTTTTCAGCAGTTTTAAAGTAAAATTGGCATGCTGATTGTAAAACTGTAGTTATTTTTTTTTATCACGAAAAGTTTTTTCTTTACTGCTTATCGTAATGTGAAATTTTTATCTTAATATACGTGTTTGCCGTTTGGTAAAATGACTTTCTACTACTGGTATGAACAAAATTTTACTCACAGTATCTATAACTAGAGCCTTTGTTCGAATAAAATTATTATCAGTGAACAACAACTTAGAAATATCCTAGACGTTGGCACTTTCGAAAATGTATATCTTAAATTTTATATAAAATCTATAGATTTACATCATATTAACTAAGATTGTTTAGAAAAACATGCATACTGTTTTCATTATTGTCGTGTAATTATTTAAAAAATCAAAAGACCTTGAGACCTTAAAAATTGTGCACAAAATAACACTGGGAAACATACAAGACGACGACATAATATTAGTCAAAAATGCTGACATACATAAATATAACACCAGACAACAAAAACACTATCATATTGAAAAAGCAAAGACAAACACAGGACAGTCAAAAATACTACATAATGGACTTAAACACTACAACGACCTACTTTACTACTTGAAAACTTTTAATGGAGACAAATTTAAAATCAATCTGAAAAAGCACATGATGACTGAACTAACTAGACTAGACGAGACATAAAATGACTAGACAATATTAAATTTCTAATGTAACCCTAACGGGTTTTTTAAAATTGTAAATAAATAAAAAAATAAAAAAAAGAATAAATAAATTGTCATTGAGAAATATAATGAGTTTTAATATGTGATGTAATTGTTAACCAAAACGTATAAATTATTTTTTTAATATTATAACTAACGGCCGTAGCCAATTTGTACAAAATTAAAGTTAAATGTTATGCTTTATCTTAAAAATAAGGTTAATCTTAAAGGTTAATCGTTAAAGTATTGTATGGTAAGAAAATAATAAAATATTTGTAGTAAAACAGTGAAGTATAGAAGAAAAGTAGTAAAAAAAGATGCATTTTAGGTTTGTAAATCTTACAAAGGCACACATAATAAGGCACAGAGATTCAGCAAAAATAAAAATAAATAGAATACATGAGTATATTTATTTATTTATTTATTTTAGCACCACAACAGGCCAGGAGGCCCAATTACAGTGGTGAATTGAGTTGGTGAATTGAACGAAGTGGTGAACAGAACACCCAGGCTTGAGAAAAATCACATTTTTATTTTCCGTGTTCTCACCGGGAATCGAACCCGGAACCTTCCGTGCATGAGTCAAGCGTCTTGACCACTACACCACGGAGGCCGCCATATTATACAAACAGACTGAATCTCTGGTTCATCGGTTATTGTTGAAAAGTCAGTAGTACTTACTTCATATGTACTACCGAATAAGCATGAACCCATGGGAAAATACTTTAATGATCAATGAATGTGAATGTGTCTACATATTGTTTAACAAATGATTAAATAACCTTAATAAAAGCTGTTATTATTAATTGATTAAATTTTATAAATAAAATGTTTATTAATTTAAGTCAGGAAAATTTCTAGGGGCTATTTAATGTATTATACTGTCTACAAGAAATATATATTTAATAAAAAAATATACGAAGCAGTTTTATAATTTTGCTAAAATATTGACGGTGAAAGTGAAAAGTTAGTAAGAGACACGTAGCAACTCGACAGAAGGCCAATATATATATATATTTTAAAAAATAAATAAAGAATCTCCTATTTTATTTATTTTTAATTATGTAGAATTCACGCCAAAATAATACGTTTATATGAGATTCTTTAATTATTTAAAAAAACACTTTGATTGGCCATTATCTAAAGTTGCTACGTGTTGCTTAGTATCTTTTTCCTTTCCATCGTCGATGCTAAGACTTTCCTCTCGACCGCAAAACAATGGCACAAGCTTTCAATATACCTGGTTCATTCATGGACGGCATGAAACTTTCAGATTCCCTGCAGCTGATAGCAATTCTACTCTACCCCAACTTGATTCCATTTTATTATAGTGAGTTATTTACAACTCGTTGAAAATGGCCCTCAAAATTAAATATTTGGGTAAATCATAAGAACGCAAATATTTCTTTTTAAAAAAAAAAAAAAAAATAAATAAAATAATTATAATAAAATCATTTTTCTCGGCAGGTCTTGTCACAAACAATAAGTCGTAAAATTAGATCTGCATACAATGCACCCGCTGGCGATGACGCTGTATTGTGCAGCGAAAATAAAGTGCATCTGCCCTGTTTCGATTGATTCCTTATAAAAGATTATCTTATTTATAAAAGAGTACCCCTATGTATGTATTCGTGTAATTCCCTTTGTGTCCAGTGATCCGGGTTAATTTAAAACTACGCATCTTATAAAATAGCTAATTCATTTAAAAAATAAATTAAAGTCGAGTGATACTTAAATCCACAAAATTGAATAAATAAACCAGATGCAGTTTTCTTCGCTTTTGCAACATCTTCAGACTGGTATTGTATTTATTATAAAAACAAATATATTCAAACAAAATCACTATCATCACGATATTCCCCCGTAGGGGTAGGCAGAGAGGATGGACCGCCACACATGTATATCCTGAGATGTATTATTATCTTCTTCCACATTCATACATCTTGTTATATATGCCCTTCAGTTGTGTCTGCTTTCGACGTAACCAGACTTTGATTTATCTGATCATGCCACGTCTTTCTTGGTCGTCCACGTCCCACGTTACCGTTTGTTCTGCATGACCAAACCAACTTAGTGACCCTTTCTCAATTTTTTTTATTTATTAATTTATTAGTGTTTTATTACTAACGGACTAAGTCCATTCTAAAAATGGCAAACAAAAATCTTACAGGAATCTTACAAAAATACATACAGGAAAAATAAAAATGATCAATTACACCTATCTCAGATTTGCAATCTCGCCTGATTTCATCATTCGTAATACTATTAGACATTGATTTCCCACACATTCATCTTAGCGACCGCATTTTGATCACATTCAATCTGCTTTCATCCTTTTTCTGCCAGTTCCGAGGTTTTGGTACCAATATGTATGGAACGTGTTGGTACCAAAACCTCGTTGTGCACTGAGACTTAAATTGAAGAAGTTTTTCCCAAAAGACAAAAAAATATAAGAGAAACCTTTTTTTTATTTCTATAGTAAAAAAAAAAAAAATTCTATCAGAATTTTCGACTGAAAATTTGATGCTTATATATTTATGATTAGTATTCATATTTCGCTCTGTTTTTTTTTCTTCTTTAATAACGTAAAATATTTATTATTTTATTAAAACATTTTAACATAAAAATATATATATATATCTTTTTTGTTACCGTGAAAATCTACGTACCAGTAAAAAATATATTAATTTGACTTAAAAAAGCACCTGACGGAAAACCTCTAAAAAGCGACTTATTGGTACTTTTTCACAAAGATTTTTATATAATACTACATTAATTAAACAATTAAGTAATAAACATATTTAAAAAACTATCGGAAGTAATCTTACTCGTCATGTAAAGCTAAAAACTATTTTCGCAGGGTTTTGACTGTATACAAGATAATAAAACTAGAAATAAGAGAAAAGTTCATACTAAGTTAATAATTGATCCCACAAATAAATTAATTAAAAGCTTGGCAAGGCTTAAAAGTGAATGTCGAGACTTGGATACTTTTTATTAATGAGATATGAACGAGAATATAATATTTTTTCATCTCTATTGTAAGGTGCTGGAGTCGCTAACGATGATTCTATAAATTTTGCATTTCGTCAATTGGATACCTATTACAAACAACGTAGTGATAATCAAATAACATAGTGATAATAATGACTGAGTTTTTATTAAATTTGCAGGGGGCGCATCCAAAGTGCGGTTTACAAACTTCTCCGAAAAGGCTGAAAAAAAAGAGGTGGTTGAAAACATTCTAAATATATTGCCAAAACTTTCAAAATTGATTGCCTTTTCAAAAGGATAACAGTATGGCGTGCGTAAAATGTGGTTATTAATGGAAGGTTTAGAAAAATAATGTAATTCCTTCATCCTTCGCGAGTCGGTAGCGGTACCGAACTCCTTCTGTCTTCGCAACATGGGGTCGAGCGCTTTCACCCCACTGTGCGCATAAATTAAACCGTTTTGTAGAAAATTGCGGTAATACATTAACTTCAAGCTGGGATAGGCACAGATTTTTAATCACGTGCCTTTACTTCCAGGATAAATCAAGATAGCTCTGCATAGACCAAAACACGTCCTCGAGAACCCGGGGCAAGGTCGTGTAATCACAAAACAGGTATTGTAGCTCGTGAGTTAATCTTCGGACAGGTAACAAATTTAGCCCATATATAAAAAGGAAAAATTTACATGCGTATAATACTTTTAAGTTATGTTTAATTAAAAATGCTTTTATACATTGAGTGTTTTCATAGTTTATTTTAATAGTTTATTTTTGAAGACTAGACCCATATCCCCTTTTGTCAGAGGCCCATTGGGCAAAATGGCGCACGCCCCTCAATTCCCTTTTGTAATATTATTAAACTTTCAATATTTTTTTTCTCAATATGATCTATAATAACACATCAAAGTTATATTTTAACGCATAAGCTGTTATTATAAGGTATAATCATTCAGGGATTAATAAATATACAATACACTATTAAATAGGAGAGGATAAAATGCATATAAAATACGTGCACAGTAAAATTATTGTATTTTAAGTCGGTAAGTAAGTTATATTACAAATATTTACTGACATTATAATATGTGTATTGAAATGTTTAACCACAAAACTAATGCTTGCAATATTAGGTAGAAAATATTTCTGAAATAATTTTAGTCAAATTAAAATATTTTAAGCTCATAACTACAAATATAAATTTTGTTCAAAAAAGAAAGATAATAATTATGTCAAATAAATTTCTAATATAATTTTATTGTCATATTATATACACATTCCTGTGATTTCTGTTTCATTTCTAAATAACATATTTTTTAAAGATCTAGCATTATAGTCTGTGTATTTTTTTGTTTATTTAAGGTCCCTGTTTTATTTGTCGGGTCTTCTGTAATATGATTTTGCTCTTGACATTGGTAATTAACGTAGTTTAGTTTAATTTTAATTTACCTCAATATAGTTGTAAAGGCCATTATATATTTTTTTGTTAATATAAGGACAGACGTTATTTTTCGTTGGTTTGAAAAGTGTTTTGATAACTTAATTTATGATAAGCAATGTCATCTTTCAAAATTGAAATACCGTTTCCAAATGGCCCAACGTGCCCCGTTTTACCTACAACAGGTAGAAATATGAAAATGGAATTTTAAACGGTGTCCCATAAGGAGGTATTTGTTAGTATCATTGAGTAAAAAAAATCAGGGTCTTTTATTCCCTTTATGGTATTTAATAACCACAAACCGCTACAGACAACAATGGCTTATCGTTTGGGTAAAGTTTAAAACAATATTTTGATGGGTTAGTGGTAAGCCGTAACATAAAAAATACTGGTAAAAAAAACATCCCAAATGGTGCATCAAATGCATCCTATCTAGTTCATCTGTTTCATGAAGGTAATGTGATCAGTCTTTATATGCTAGTCCAGGAACAATTAAATTACGCTGTTTTTTTTATTTTTATTAACTCTTAAAAGACTGTGCTGAATAATCCCTTTGCAGCCGGTGGTGTAACACAATGTGACCACAAGCATAAGTCGAGATATTTTGAAATGTAAGCTAAAATACCAAATTATTTACAATGGTATGTGTTAAAAATGATCTTTATTCAAAGATGTTACATAAAAAATATAAAATTAAAGCATATTTATGCAAAATAAAGTTAGAAATTGTGTTCATTCCTTTTAAAATCCCGCCAGCAGGCGCTACCGCCCGCGTCTGGTTGTCGACTGAATTCCGAATTACACTTACAACTGAATTTAGCGGAAATAGATCAACCGGGAGACTAGAAAGTATGCTATGCTAATACAACTCTTATTTGAATGCAAAAAAGAATATCAATTTTTTATTGCAAATAAATACTAGATTTTATTAGAATAAATAAAAACGCTGTTAAAACATATTCTTAGAATAATGTTGAAATAAAACCTAAAAAAATAGCAAAAAAAACTTGTAAGAAATAAAATAATAGTACGTAATACGTGATATAATCAAATCATAATTAAACATACACAAAAATGACAACGTAAACACGTTTTTTAAAACTAGTTACGAACAAATTTTTTGAACACTTTAAATGAAATAACTTTGCACACTTCCTTTGGTACACTTCCACTTATTTGTTTGACCAATTAGCGCTTTCATCCTCTAATGGACATCTTCAGACTGGCGAATATTATACAATGTAAGGATGATTTATAGAAATCAAAATATTATCTTAAGTGTGGAAATGAGTGGAAGTGTACCAAGTATTTTTGATTAATAACTTATATGTAAATGTATGTAAATATTACATCATTACAATGAAATTCCATCAAGAATTGTCAAAAAATAATTTAAATCAGATAAACTGTGAATAAATTGTAGAAACATTTCGGGAACACGGTGTGTTAAATACAGCGTCAGCTAAGTATACTACAAAAAACTTCACGCGACTGATGTGTTCTCTGTCCCACAAGTGGTATAATTCTGTATCGTGCTCTTTCGGTATTGTTTTCTCGGTCACTCAAGCTCCGCCCCTAACAAATAGTGTCCTTGTCGGTCTTCTGATATGCTATATTCTCGTGCTCTTTCTTATAAAATTTAATAAACTACTTATAATACTGGCATCTCTTTCGTTTGTTTTAATTTATTTTACAAAATGAAGAAATTGTTTTTTATAGAAAAAGCCCGTGCATTTTTTATAAAAATGTTTCCTTATTTTGGTGTAAAAAAGTCCATATAAGGATTACAAAAAAATATTAGTTGGTTATTAAAAAAAATAAGAGAGTTATTAAATGTTTTTTACCCGAGGTAGACATCCGTTACCGCATAGCCACACATGAGTTAATACAGTTACATAAAATGAAATAAGTATTTTTTTCCATTGCAATATACTTTTATATATTTAGTTGATCTTAACTTAACTGTAACTTTCCAAAAAACAGACTAGCACCTGTGCTTGGATTGTGACTTAAAATGTTACAGTTATTAAGTAATTTTAGGTTATATAACTTCGAATATAGATGATAATAAAAACAAAAAAGATACACGAAATAACGAAAAAAACAGAAAATATTAGTACACAAAATAATTATAAAACAAAAATGCTAAATATAATAGAATGCTGTGTTTACTCGGGTTCAAAATATTTCTTTAAATTGACTTTGAATTTATTTAGTGACTATTAACATATTTTTTTATTCCTTTAAAAACAAAACTATTTTGACCTTGACTTGTGTGGAGTTTAGGAATTTTTATATTATTTTGAAGGTTAATTTTTCATCTTTGTAACTTATACCTGTAAATTTATTGTTTTTATAAATTAAAGTAATAATAATAATTAAAATCATAGTTTATTAACAACATAACAATTTAACAATGCTTGAATATGTTCAAATACTCAAACATTGTTGAATTACTACCTGGTAAAAGAAGAAGTATAAAAATTGGAAAATTGTTTTCTCGAGTTGCCTAGGAGGTGATTTGGTTCAGCCGGATGAATCTCACCCACTTGATAAAGGTTTCAGCTCTTATACTTCACAAAAGCAACAGACGGAAGAGTTGAAGAAATATGGATGTTCAAACATGGGCAGTATGGTGAATGTTACACAGTGTGTAAAGTGGCCACTTAAACCAGCCAATGACAGGTCATGAGTCTGTAAATGCCTAGACTTCCATATTCACCTCTCGGTTGAAATAAATTTAAATAAGCATTTTTTTATCTACTACATATACACTAATAGATTTCTCTGGATCATGTCAAATCTGCCTAACTAGGTACAACCTGTTTTAAGGAAGACATTTTTATGCAAAAATAAACAATAACAGTACTACCTACCAGTTAATTTACTAAACAGTTAAACAATATTAATTGATACCATTTATTACTTAAGAATGTATTTTGAGTAAATTTTCCGATTTTTCTCGACCTAAACCCAGTAAATAAAAGTTAGTATTAACATAAATCTCAACCAATTAGCCACGTAAAGTGGCTTGGTGGGATTTTAGTTACTTGTAAAAAAATAAAAATATATTGAAATATTAAAAGTGTAAAAATGGAATAAAAAGCACAAAACCAAATTTAAAATCAACATGTTTGTTTCAGTGCCGCAGAACCGCGTTTATTTAACCTATTCGGTACAAATGTTCCCATACAGGTAACGTCATTATTCATCGAATTGATCTCCGATGTTTTACAATATGTGGGCACTGTTTTACATCCTCGTTTTGTGACAGTTTAAGCTATTTTCTATAGTCAACTCATGCGTTTGGCTCAACCAGTTGTCATTTGACACGCAAAAGAGGTGTTTTTTTTTCATTTTACTGGCATTAATGATTTATCTATTTAATAATATTTATAATGTTTATCGCAGGAGGCTAAACTAGCAGTTCACCACGGAGTTCTAGTGCCATTTCTAATGTATGGAAGTGAAGAATGGAATTAGAAAAGTGACGAGTAAAGAAGGTTGAATGCTGTCGAAATGCGATCCCTCAGGCGAATGTGTCTTGTGGCTAGTGTCTCGGACCAAAGGTCCGTGGTTCGAATCCCACTCTACCCCAACTCGATTCCCATTTTCTAATAGTGAGTTATTTACAACTCGTTGCAAATGGCCCTCAAAATTGAATTTATTTGGGTAAATCATAAGAACTCAAATATTTATTTTTTTCTAAAAAAAAAATGTGTGGTAAAACGATGTATGATAGGTGCACAAATGTCGAGATCTGTGAAGTGTGTAAGACTGAGACATGCATTATCGACAGAATCAAGAAAGAAGTGCTGCGTTGGTTTGGACATGTAGAGCCAATGGACAGCGAAAGAACGGCTAAAAGAATCTACGATGCGAATGTTGATGGATGCAGAAAACGAGGAAGACCGAGGGACATGGCACGATCAAGTCCATCAAATACTTGAAGATGAACATGTCAAAAGTAGGAATAATCGGGGTGCGTGCATGAGAAGATGTATGAATGTAGAGAAAGCGAGGTCTGTATGCCAAGATAGAGTGATATGGCGTTCTATCCTCTCTACCTACTCCTACGGGGAAACGGCGTGATGGTTTGTTTGTTTGTTTGTTTGTTTGTATATAATATTTTCTTTCTATATAATATGATATCATGCCGTAGAGCCAGAATCCTGGACGAGCGATTTCGACTCGACGGCTGTTCTCAGGTAAAAATCCAAAATAAATTAATCGAGTGGAGATAAGTAGGCGGTAGAGTGCGTCAACACTCGGGTTTTATTTTTGAGGTCCTGGGCTCGATTCCTGGTAGGGTGGACGTGAAATGTTGATTTTAAAGATTTTTGGAAATTCAATATTTCATTGTTGCCAGGCTGGCACCTGAAGTGTTAGACTGATCACCTTACTTGCATGTAACCGATGATCAAAATACGCTGCATTTGGTTTACCAATGCAATGCTCTATGTACGAATAGGTGCTGAAAGAGGGATAATGCGGCCGCGGCCTCCGTGGTGTAGTGGTCAAGACGCTTGACTCACGCACGGAAGGTTCCGGGTTCGATTCCCGGTGAGAACACAAAAATTAAAATGTGATGTTTCTCAAGCCTGGGTACTCTGTGATGTAATTCACCACTGTAATTAGGCCTCCTGGCCTGTTGTGGTGCAAAAAATGTATGTATGTATATATAATGGTGAAATCAACATAATTAACTACTGATATGTGAATTTCATTAAAATACCCAAAACAAAATATTGTTTCATCATAATTTCCTTTCCGCACTTAATTGTGCATAGGACACTGCATTGATACACCAATCGCAGCGTATCTTGATCATTGTTGTTACATGAAGGTAAGGTGATCAGTCTTACGCTTCAGGTACCAGTCCAGGGACTATGAAATATTCTAGTGTAAAAACACCTTTTTAAATAATATTCCATATCAACCATGTCGGGAATCGAACCCGTGACCTTTTGCATGGTAGGCAAATGCGCTGACCATTACACTACAAGGCCGACAAAATTTTGTATAGTCCATTTTAAAAGGGTGAGTATTAAAACTGAATTTTAGTGTAATAATAAAAAAATACGAGTAAAAAGACTAGAACTCTAGAATATTGCTTTATTCAATAATACCTTTACAAAGGATTCGGCACTCGTGCAAGTATACCAGGTGTGTTCAGAAAATAACTAATTAATTAATTCTATGCCCAAAACGTTCGAAAAAATTGCATGGCATGAGCCAACCGATATGCAAACACCATCAGCGACTTCTCTGATTGAGATTCGGCGATCGTTCATAACCATTTCATTAACTTTTTCAACTTTTTCATTGGTTGTTGATGTGCTGGGGCATCCGGGCCGTTCGCCATCTTCAACGTCTTCACGGCCATCTTGGAAACGCTTATACCACTCGGAAACTCTTGTTTTACTCATAGCAGACTCACCCTGGTGATTTGTTAACATTTCACACACTTTGTTACATTTTATAGATTTTTTAACTCAAAACCGGATACAAATTCTTCGATCCATTTTTTTAACAAACGAAAATCGCCCAGCTCATAAAAACACATCTAACTTAAGCAGCTGCCACAGACAAAGCAAACAATGAATACAGCTGACAACTTTAGCATACTTTTGGGACATAATACAAAATACAAAACCGGTATTTCTTATGTATCTACTCTCACTGCCTCCACCTTCCATGGAATCATTTCTCTACAGTACCGCAGAGTGGGTGCGGACCAACTACTGCTTTACACAATTATGACAGGAATAGTTGACTGTACAGAGCTGCTTGGTTTAATAACAATACATGTGCCAGCCAGGATTTGTAGACGGTACCACCTGTTTCATGTACCGATAAGTAAAACATCGTATGTTAAAAATGCTTTTTTTCGTAGGACTTTTTCAATGTACAATACAAAATTAAAAAATATAGATTACACAAACATCACTCTGTCAGATTTAAAATTTACACTAAAAATGCATTATGTAACTTAGTAGACATTATAATAATAAATATGTACATCTCCCCTCCCCTCTTTATCCTCTCTTCGAGGATTCTTGTCCTAATCCCGCCCAATTCACAGTAACTTAATGTTCTTAAAATAAATATAAAAAAGTTCTTTGAATATTGAGTACATGAAAATAACATTTTTATTTGTATAAATTGCATGTATTTATTTGATATGTAATATATTTTCTTTACTAACTTTGTATACTATGTGGAAATCTGTTATTAGTTCTGAATTTATACACTCCATCTGTTTGTTTACTAAAAATATGTATGTAGAACTGTTGATTTATAATAATAATAATTATTATTATGGATAACTTATATGGCGCCATTTTCGTAATATAATACCTCAAGGGCGCTTTACAAAGTGATTATATAAAGATATAAATTTAATTTTAACTTTTTAATTTAAGAAAAATAATGTACTTTTTCATATTACTTTTCCACCACATGCTAAGAATTTATTCAAATGATTTGGAGAACAAGTGGGTTTTAAGTTTCTTCCGAAATATCACTTCACTCTCACAGTTTCGGATTTCTGCTGGGAGAGCATTCCATGCCGTAGGGCCTGCGACCGCAAATGCACGTTCGCCGAATTTAGTGCGCTGTTTGCGTAGAGGTATAATTACTTTTCCTTTCGACGTAGATGTAGCTGATCTAAGCGTAAGACGTCTGTCAGCTAGTTTATCTGGAATGCAGAGTTTCCTTACATATTCTGGAGCAGAGTTGTGCAGTGACTTATACATAAGCCAACAGAGTTTGTATTCCACCCTCTGTGGAAAACGTAGCCAGTGCAATTCCCGAAGTAGTGGAGTGATATGACTGAATTTAGAGATTCCAAAAATAAGTCTCGCTGCGGCATTTAGTACAGCCTGTAGGCGAGTCATTTTATTCATTGGTAGACCTGCGTAGATTCCATTACAATAATCGACTCTAGACACTACAAACGCATTTATTACTTGACGGGCGGCATCAACTGGCAAATTTTTGCGTATGCATTTAATCTGTCTCAGCTGGTAAAAGCATGAACTTATCGTTCTACTAATTTGAGCGTCAAGAGAAAGGTCAGAATTAAGGATGACTCCCAGTAGTTTAACGGTGGGTAAAGCGGTACTCCTTACATCGGGTAGTGCCGTATTCTGGATCAAATTCTGTCGTCTGGCTTTGGCTTTGGATTTCCCAAATAAAATAAAATATACTTTGACAATCGGACTTTCCAAATCCGCGAAATTTAATAATTCCCTTTATTTTCTGAACACAGCTCGTACATCATCAAACTCGCAAGCAAATCACACTGCGCCATAAATTGAAAATTCCTTCCACTCCATTGTGAAACATTCGGCAATTGTTTATCTGCTCCTATTGTTAGTAATATGTATTTTAGTGATTGTCTATTTATGGGCAATGCAGTTTCGAGCGGTTGCGCTTTGTTATTCCTGCGATTGTTACACCGTTGTTATGGGGCGAGGATAGTGCGAGGGAATGTTAAGTGTTAGGATTTATTGCAGTGAGAAACTTGTACATGGGTAGTCATTTTACTGGCCGCGGTGTCCAGTGGGCCGATACAAAATATCACCGTGCTAACAATAAGGTATACGGCATGTCTTATAATATTATGCGAACCGTTGACTTTATCATGGTCTTCACGATAGTTTATCGTTATAAATTATAACCATGCATTGCATTGCGTACTGTACTGTACCGTATATAAAGTACTGATTCCGAAACCCTTCCTACTCAATGAAGAAGATCAGTGCAACGGGAATTGGATGTAAAAAAATGTTTTACTACACGCAGTAAAAATTAGAGCATTTAAGTTTCTCGAAAATGTATAGAATAATTAATAAAAACGAATTACACACTATGAACGACGTCGCAGTTCTCCGAAATCAACCTTATTACAACTATCATCACGCCATTTCCCGAGAGAATGGACCGGCACACACGTCTATCCTGGCATACATTCCTAGCTTCTTCCACATTCATACATCTTGTCATACATGCCCTTCGGTTCTGTCTGCTTTTAACATGACCAGACTTAAGATTTTGGTGTATCTGATCATGCCACGTCTTTCTTGGTCGTCCTCGTCTCACGTTACCGTTCATTTTCACCATATATACTTGTTTTACCATTCTTTCGTCGTCCATTCGTTCTACGTGACAAAACCATCTCAGAGACTCTTTATTAATCTTATCGATTAAACTTGACTTAGATTTTCACTCTCGCCTGATTTCATCATTCGTAACCTTGTCATACATTGATTTCCCACACATTCGTCTAAGAGATCGCATTTCAACTGCGTTCACTCTACTTTCATCCTCCTTCTGCCAGTTCTATGTTTCACTTCCATACATAAGTGTTGGGACTAAAACTCCGTTGTGCACTGCTATTTTAGATTCAATGTCAACCATTATTCAAATATTTTTATTTTTTTATGATGGGCCCATAACTCGTGTAAGTAGGTACTGTGTTTTTTGTCTGCGTTCTTCTTTCTTCAAAAAAGCATACAAACGGTTTTTGAACTGGTTGACCGAAAGAAATGGACAACTAGACTTGGTAATTGATTTCAGTCTGAAACCACCCTGCTGGAAAGGAAGTTTTCTTGGGATTGAGGTGGAATTGGGGACGATAGAGCTTTCAGTTATGACCCCGTTAATTTTTGTCGGGCTTTAGTTGATACATCTCGTGCTGGGGGCAGTCATAGTAATTATTAAGTATCTTATAAGTTTTAATCAAGTCCCGTCCCAGTGCTTTTAATCTACCGTGGTGAGGGCATCCTTTTGAGTAATTTGGGGGTTTGTTTTTGATTGATACATATTTCACGTCCACCTTGCCAGGAATCAGGACCACGATAATGGTAAGCGAACGCGCTAAACATGACAACAATATGGATTATCCTCAACTCGATTTACTTATTCAGGATTTTTACTCACTCAAGTGCACCCATCGTGTAGAAAACACTCGTCTTCACTGTGATAATTTCGATCGAGGAAGTTTTGCGCAACGAGATATTGATTATAAAAAAGGTTTTCTTACGCGCGGTAAAAATTAGATTATTTTATTGTGCGGCGAAGTTTTTTGAAAAGAATATGAACGAATTATTAAAAAAATATTTTGATACAAATGAACTACTTTGAACGACGCCACTAGTTCTCCAAAATCGACCAATGACAGAGTGTTACTATACATTTTCGGTTACCGGAAAGCCGACCCACCAATTAGGACAACTCAACGTAGGGAACTTGAGATGTCACAGGCGGAGTAATTTTAAAATCACAAAACTATAAAAATCATAGCGCTGATAATACGATACAAAATAACGCTCAATTTCTCATTTCATTTACTTTTCTTCATTCTGCACTTGATATTGTATAAAAAGGAAACGCGGTCTGATTTTTCTTCATACAAACGTATTCCCGTTTCTTCTACCTGGGGTGCTATTCGGAATCTTCTCGCATCTTCTAATCACCAGTTAGCCATATTCAAAACAAAGTGGCTCACGCAAAAAAATAAAATCAGCGAATTAACCACTCTCTACGCCCGCGAGAAGATTCAGAAAAGCACCTCTGAATTATGGCACTTGAACGGTGATTTTTTTACACACTATAGATACTTAACATTTATTTTTTAAATCGTTTCTTATGGGAGCTAGAACCATTAAAAAACTCATTAAAGCGCCCAGTTTTATCTTTCGTCTTAGAACGTAGGTATACAAATATGACAATAATTTGAAAAACAAAAAATGTACTTACACCGGAAATTTCATTTTCATACACTTTGTTAAAAAAAAACACCAAATCGGTTCAGTTTTGAGTGAGTGATGTGAACGAGTCTGACGTGCAATTGTCTTTTTCGCATAGTATCGGAGAGGCATTTGTGAAAGAGTGTCAGAAAAAACAATGTTCAAATACAAATCATCAACCTTTTCTAGGCATACGAAAATTCGGACATACTCAAAATATTGGTTAATTAAATCAATTTATTGAATGAATAGAGTAATGAAACGTATTAAATTATTTTCGTTGAAATGATTCGTTATAAATCTTCGTAAGATTATGTTACACGTACGGGACAACCAAGTTTAAATTAGAGATTAACTAATTTGAATCCGAGGGTCAACTTTAGATTAAACCATTCAAAAGTTTACCGTTCTTGGTTTATATTTAGGCCTTGGTAAAACAGGTTTAAGGGAGTGTGAGGATTAGAAGTGTTCTTTGATTGTCGGGGAAAGTTGGTGCGGAAAATTTACCGACATTATCAAGACGATAAGAAGTCTCGCGGGACAAAACTTTTGCTTGGAACGCAGATGATTTTTCATTAAAAAACAAGAGGAACTTCATTATTTTTCACTTCAGCTCAACACAATCCGAAAAAAAACCAAATTAATTTCAAACATTTACCAAAAAGAAATTTTATGAGCTTAAATATTTGTAAACGAACACTAGGCTTATTTATTAGGTCAGATCAGGGTAGATAGAACTCAATAAAATACAGAATATTATTCGAAGCAAATACGAAATATGATTAAAAATATTATTTATTTAAACGCCTTTTAGGCTTTAAAATGTTTTACATATATACTCGTATATATAGACAAATAAAGACAGACATGTATTTTACACAGAAGTAGCAAAAATATTTATGATTTGAAGAAAAAAAAATCTTTAAAATATTATCTTTACGTATTAGTATAAAAGTGGAAAGAACAGAAATGCATTTTACACAAAAAAGGGGCAAAAAATATAAATAAATTAAAAAGAGTAAGAAAAAAAAAAAAATATTATCACTATAAATTAGTAGAAAATATATGGGGATACATAATAATACATACATATTACGCAGTGGAGAATAGGAGTACATTTTTTCGTATAGGTTATATTAAAATAATCTTGAAATAAGAAGTTAGAAAAATACTAATTTAGAATACAAACATAAGTCAATAAACGGTAAACAATTGAAATCAACATAGTATTATTTAGGTATTACAATTTGAAGATAGTAGATTGATACTCTGTCTTTTAAAATTCTAAATTCTAGTTTCCATATTATAATTGCTTTATAATATGGAAACTTCACTGGTCCATTAGAATTAAGTCTAATTGTGTAAAATATTAAATTTTGTAACTGTACTGTATGTTTCATAAATAAAAGAAAATAAAATAAAAAATAAATTAAAAATTAAATACATAATATCATACATAGTTAATATATCTGAAATAGTAAGAAAACATTTTATAAGAAACACAAAACACAGTACTTTACACAATCTATATAAATTACGTTAATTATTATCACTGTCAAAAGGATTTAAGTGTTATTTTTTTATTGCAACATATTTGAATTTTCTATTCGACTTTTCGTGTTTAAGCTCATCGGGCAGTTTATTAAATTCGGAATGGATATTTTTTTCCAAAGACCTTTTGCCGAACAGCGTTGAGCGAAACTTGGAGACATGAAGATTTCCCGAGTTACGCGTATTGCAATTGTAAATATCATGACCAAATGTGTGTTTTAAATTTGTGTGAGCAGAAAAGTTAATGATATTCAAGATAGTATTGATTACGTCATGCAGTTATATATGCATATTAATATTCACATTTAGACGAACTCAAAATACTGTGAATAATTTACAAATTTATAGACACTGAATTGATTATTGTGTGTAATTTTTTGAATAAAATGAACGCATATTAAATTTTAACGAGCGATTGATTAAATTTTGTATATTATCTCTCTAGTACCGAGGTTCTAGGTATTGCGCTTACTATGTACATTGTCAAAGACTGTTATTATTCAATGAATTGTGAGTAATATAATTTTCAACAGCTCTGACCTCTTTGATGTGTCTATGTTAAATAACATTGAACTCTTGTTTGAACATTTAAGCACGTTTCAAGCTTTTCCAGTCACACGTGGTGTTAATTTATAAAAATATTGATTAAAACAATTTGAAATCACTACATAAATACGAATGAGAAATATAAGTTTTCAGTTAAAAACATAATTTGAAATTATAACTAAGGATCAGGTCAATTGGAAACACCCCATTTAGAAAGTACAGTCCCGGGATCCCGGTCGTTTTTGAAAACCCGGGATTGGACTTAGCTAATCTCGGGATTTTCGGGATTGCCACAAACAGCTCTTGTTTTCAATCAGTTACGTCTTGACAATGGCCTGATCTAGATTGCATTAAAGGAAATTTACTACGCCAAATAAAACAACCAAATCAACCTTTGATGATGTATCAAGGCAGCATACCTCCTAACGTTGATTGTCACAAAAGGAAAAGTTACTACTAAAAATTAAAAGAGTATGCAATCCTAAGATCTTCCTGAGGTATGAAATAAATCAGGTTTGATTTCGATTTCATTTCAATGAAATTCAATTAATTTATTTAAATTAAATATACATAATAAACATATATTTAAAACGTTAATATTATAAGAAAGAAAAAAATACACGAAAGAGACTCATGTCAAAGATGGAGGAGAATCCTGCTCCGGAAAACCCCTTCGGATACATGGAAAAAATCAATATCCAGAGCGATGTTGTTCAGCATAGCGGTGGCCCTTCCAACAGGCATATCCATAGGGCAGGTTGGTCCTGTATATCGGAATATTTAAAAAAAACGATGCTGACGCTCTATTTGGTAACTATCAGGAACATACAAACTAATGCTCATCATAATCTCAGAATTATCGATCATATCGCGCAATAATCGATAAAAATATGCAGTTAAATACACATTCCTTCTAGTCTCTAAACTGTTGTAGCCGAGCATACCCTGGAGAAACTCGATCGGGTAGAGCCGAGGATAATACCAGCACTCTCTCATGTAGATATATTTCAGAAACTTATTTTGGATTTTCTCTATCATAAGAGAGTACTTCAGCTCATGTGGCCCCCAAATCATCGAGCCACTCTCGAGTCTACTGTGCCCCAAGAGTTTTAAAGAGTTCTCAGTACGTGGGTATTTTCGAAAACCCTGGCAGTACGCAGAACAAATCCTAACATCTTCAATGCATTACCACTGATTGTCTCTATGTGTCCATGAAATGTCAGGGTGCTCACAAATCTAACGCCCAGATCCTTAAAATTCAATGTTCGTATCAGATTCTGGTCATTCATTTTGTAGCGAAAAAATAGAGTTTTTTGGGCCCTAGTGTAGGACGTTATTACCTTTAAGAATAGTTTTAAGTCATCCGCAAACAACAGAAAACGCGAGTTCAAAATTACATTTTTAATATTATTAATGGAAATTGAGAACAACAATGGACCCAGGTTAGAGTCCTGCGGGACACCCGAGAATGTATGGAAACACTCTGACGCAAATAGACGGTAAGAAACATATTGATGAATAGCATTGGACGTGAAATAAACCTATTTGAAAATGAAAGAGTTCGTGGATGTTACCTAAAATTAGTATATAATTATCTGTAGTCTATTCTTCCAACCAGTGTAGAACCTAACTGAGCGTTTTCAGCTGCTGCTTATGTTGGCTATAAACAAAAAAGCAGAGTTACAAATAAAACATTAGATTCTTTGAATTTCTGCGATTGTATTTTCGGAGTTCCAAATAGATTACTTTTTCATGTTTTATCCTAAAAGTTTATTTTATTGTATTGTAATTAACAAGTTTATTATGCAGAAATTAAAAAAAGAACCCAATCTTGTTTTTTTTGTCAGCGTCTTTTCAACACATTATACTTGATTTTTTGTTCAATTTAAACGACATGGTCGTATCCCGGGATAATCCCGCTGTCCCGGGATTATGCACCAAAAATGGATGGCACCCGGAATTGATAAAAATGTTCGGGATCTCATCTCTAATCTCATCGCATTATTGTAATAAAATCAATATTACTGATAATTGTGCTATTAATTCTATACAGACCGTTAAGTAAATATTGAAAGTGAACACTGAAATAAAAATTATTAAAATCCCGTGTGAAATTAATGCAGGAACACACCTAAAACGGCCTTTTTTGGCATGTTCCGTGCGCTTGTTGGAGACATTTTATTAAAAAAAACCCCTTTCATAACCCCAGATAAATAAGTTAAAAAATATTATATATGCATTAAAACCACTTTAAAGTTATCAAATTTTCACTGCAATTTCATCAAACTTTGAAAATATTTTGATAGGCTGGAGCCGCCTGTCACCATACAAATGTGTATTGCAAGTTTTGACTAGAGGTGTTTTAAAATAATCCTAACGATACCTTAATTTATTTGTCAGTTCAGAGAAACTAAAACCAGACGCACATCGGTTTGGATGTTTTTTTTTTAAATATAAGGCGGGATGTAAGAATGTGTAAGTACATGAAATAACTAATGTCGGCAGCCGGCTACTTTGTGTATTAGGCTTTGATAAAATATTTGAATATTTTTATTGGATTAAGCGTTCCTAATAATTTTCACATTGAACTTTAAATTAATTACAAACGTTAAAATAAATTCAAATTACTCGTAATTATAACTATACATATACCCACATACATAAGCATAGATATACACGCATTCTACATAAAATTAAAATTTGTATCCGGTTTTCCCCGGATCGAATTAAAGTCAGTTTACATTGGTTATAAAAAATCCTGTAATCAAATTTTTGAATAGTGGACAATTTCGACTTTTCACGTCGGTACAACGTATCGTTAGTTAGTTTATTTTATTTTAAAAAGAACAAAAAAAATGCTGAAAATTAGCACGGTTAATATAGAAATTGCATTTTAAATGTTCAACTAATTCATTGAGACCGACAAACACACACATGTATTTTCAACAACGACAAAAATAACCATCACGCTGTTTCTCCGTAGGGGTAAGCAGAGAGGATAGAAAGCCTCAGTCTTTGCATCTAGACCTCGCTTCCTCTCCATTCAAACATCTTATCAAGCACGAACGCCGATTATTCCTATTCTTGACATCTCCATCTTCAAGTATTTGTTGAATTTGATCGTGCCATGTCTTTCTCAGTAATCCTCGTTTTCCGCATCCATTAATATTCGCATAATAGATCTTTTTAGCCGTTATTTTGCTTTTCATTCGCTCTACTCGTTTTACTTCTAATTTAAGTGATTAATTGTAGCGTTTGTGTAAAAATTCAGTTCAATAAAATAAAATGGCTGAAATATACTTCAAAGTGTAAAAAAAATTAGACAGTGATTAAAAATGTAAGGAATACAGGTGTTTGAAAGAAAATTGACGTGCTTCGAAATGTAAATTTGAGATCCGTTCCTAAATCCTTTCATTTTAAGTGACCCAAAACTGTTGAATTTGACTTAGTATTTTTTACGCTTTGATCTAATGAAAATTTCGTGGCAGAAGGTATGTCTATATACATAATTGGAAGTTTTGAACCGGAAGTTGCGAAAAGGGTCCTACCGCTCCGGATGATTGTACAAAAATAGAGGGGAAGCAAGATGGCGGAAGGGACGCCATTTTGTGTTCGTTAAATAATGCCGAAATGGCGGGACTTTTATCGGAGATTGAGTTATATTTGCAATTACTTTCATAAAGAGATCAATTTGTGGACGTCCCATTAACGACGTTTAGCAAATATCTATAAATCAAATCAAATTTCCAATAATGGCTTTAGGCCATAGGAAGCTATTTGCCATAAACCTTATTTCACTTTATCGTTTGTAAATACACACTTTATAGTATTACTATCGTTATAAAGGTAAAATACCATCGAGTTAAAATTATCGAGCCAATAATAATAATGTTCAATCAAGCTGCAGTTAATCGTGTATTTTGATAACGGATTATATATTAATATTTACTTTAATGTACAATTTTAAAAAATATTTAACACTTAAAAATATAGATTATCATTTGAAATTCACTTTCTCAGCCCTAAAACTAGTAAGAAAAAATAGTGAATATCTATTCGTTTTCTTAGGGAAAATTTAAAAAGGTACATAAAAATAAAATTTAATAATATTATGGTGGTGCTTGTTACCTACTAAACGTCGGGCTATGTCGACTGCCTAGTAGGTTCCACATAAATTGCTAAATATTTATCCGCGTTGATATCATTCCGTAAAAATCGTCTCGTGAGAACGTTTTTTACTTCACGCTCGTTTTGGATAAATCTTCAGACTTACATGGTAAGTGTAATGCACAGATAGAGTAAAAGATTGTACTTACAGTTTTATTATATTTTATTAATACAAAAGATACAATATATTAACTTAACTTAACTTAATTTGATACAGAATGAAAATACTTAAAAATAACTCAAGGAATCTAATTTGTAAAACGTAAAATAAAGCAGTTAAGAAAAAGTATGAAATCGTAACAATTAAAATAAAGTTTATGTCTAAATAACGTGTGTGACCGAACACAGCCAAAACGCTTCTCCTGGTGTCCGTCGCTCGAACCTGGCGCGCGATGTCGTGTGTGACGTCTATAGTGTTGCCACAAAATTATAAAAAAATTGTTACAACTAAAATAATTAAAAATAAATGAACAGCAATAACAAAACATCACGCCGCATAGGCAGAGAGGAAAGAATGCCATATCACTCTGTATTTAAAAAAAGAAATTATTTTGCTTATTTTATTTATTCATACGCACATATTACAAAATAAAATAATGACGTATCCTTAACCCTATCAGGCCAAAAAAACTGTCTTGAGTTGGGATATAACACACTAGAAAGCGAAGGATGCATATTATTAAAGAATACTACAATTTTTTTTTATATACATACAGTCATTTTAATAAACATCTAGACAACACGCTTACTAGTACTATATTTAAATCTATGAAATGTCTTGCAGGAGTCTCCCAAAACGAAAAACCCAAACTTGTACACTTCTACTAAAAATATATTTTTCTCGATTTATAAGAAAACTTAATATGTTCATCCAGAACATCGAACACTCTTGGATGAAAGTTGTACGTGTTTTTGGTATTAAATAATTAAAATTACAGAGAAACCACGTACAAGCATTCTGCTGGGACCTCTCCTTGTTGTTCGACCAGAAGTGTGTAAGTGCTTCTTTTTTTTTCTTTCTTTTCTTACAAATATAAATATGCAGTATTTATAACTGTCGTAACATTTTGTAATTTATCTCTGTACTGAGTCTTCTTTGTATATTCTCACATGTAAAAAAAAAGTTTAAAGTTAAGTGTCCTTAGCACGGGTAACCCCAGTAAGGACGCGTTATTTTTATTATATTGTTTAAAATATTTAAAAAATGAATAAACAAACAAACATATAAAAATACTTATTTGGCATGTTTATAGATAATATAAAAAAAGAAACATAAACCAATTAATCAAAATTATTAAAATAAATCGAAAATTGCAAAAAATTATATATATTTCCTTCCAACCAAAAACGAGTTAGTTTTTGTATATGATGAGAAAATTCATATATGTATGTGAAACAAAATATGGCAAAAAAATAATCATAACAAATATCCAAAAAAAGTATGTAAATTTTAGGGTTCCTTTCAAAAACCTTTAAATACGCGAAAACAATTTTCTGCTTAAAATAACGTTAATATTATTTCCTGGTGAGAAACAAAGCGATCCATTACATTGAAAGCATTGCTATGTTCCCTGCAAGGATTGATATTATATTATGTTATATTATTACATATATTCATACCCTTTGTATTTGTATACAGAAGTATGCGTAATAGAAAGAATTTTCATATATTATGTAAACATACACGGTAGGACGCAGAATAATGCTTTTTCTATCTACTTCAGTCAGCTCATAGATTTTAGGCCATTATCGAAGTCAGAGAAAAGCTGTTAAATTTTATCCCACAATAATAGGTAGTAAACATTGCAATTAACGTGCTGTGTGTTTGAAAAATAATACTTCGTTTCAGAGTCAAACAAAGAAAAGAACATATATTTTTTAATGAGCAAGGTTATTTTAATGATGCACTTAGTTTTTGTTAAAAAAATGGATCGCTTAGTTTTTGTCATTACTGTAAGGGAGATGAGTGTTCGGAATGTTTTTGTTAGCACAGAAAAGAAAATTTAAGTTGCACTATAAACAAGGCATAATTAGGCATAATTTTATGTAGAAATAAAGGAAAATGTCACAAAAATGTATGTGATTTAAAATGCTTGTATTTCTTTTCAAAATCAAAAAAAAATCCATTTGGCTTCAGCCACTTTCATGTTCAATTTATTATCTTTAAATTGTTACAAAAAACTTTACTTCAAAACTAAGTCTTTATTGAGATCCCAGATACCTAAGTTAGTCTAAATTTGAAATGGCGTAATCTGCCGGTCTAAAAGTAATTATATTTATGTTACACAAAACTTTTAAGTATATATTTTAACAGAAATACCATTAAAAAATATTGTCTTTATCTAATTTATGTTTTATTATTTTATTATTATTGCGCGATTTAAAAAAACATTTATTTTAAAATGGCAAAATTGTATGATTTCCTAATTTTTTCGTTCGTTTTACCAGACAACAGCCTTAATGTACCTCACCGTAACTTGCGTACCAATGCTGTCATTGTGGGAAATTATAAAACCAACATCGGATTCTTTTCCCCTCTGCCAAGGATCCTTAGTAAAATGAACAAAATCTCAACGAACTGTTAATGAGTTACTACAGCAAAGGCAGGCATTCGATACGACAAATTTCAATGAATGATATGACAAATTTCAAAAATAAAAAATGCTAGTCATTATACCTTCCTTCATCAGTAAATGACATACAAAACGTATTTTTTATAAATAAAACACGGAAGTGTATGAACATATGGCAAAATTGAGTTTATTTTTGAAAGCTTAGCTGCGATGAACTCGATTGGACGATTTGATACAAAACGTTAAATCAAGATTTTCTTATATTCCAATGCTCAATATCTACTAAAGTTTGAGTAATTCACAATAATAATTTGACTTCTGCTGAATGCTAAATCAATTTATACATGAAAGGGAATTTTCGTGAAGAGCGTTGAATTATTTTGATTTTGCCGTGAGAAAAAATTCAGGGTTTAGGAAGAATTACAGATGTTGCGAATGCTCACATTTATCATTTACATCATCTCTCCTTTTTATTTTCAGAAAAATCAAAGTTTTTTTCAAGAATAATCAGGATTGATACATCGTAGGGGTTCCTTAAATTTCTAGTCCAGATTTATTACAGAATAAACATAAATATTACAAACGAAAAACGTAAAAGGCAAGGCATTTAAAGGACTTATAAAGTAATGCTTTACACACAAGTAAGATTTGCCGAAATCCCCTGACTCTGTCGAACCAAGTCATCGAAAGAGTCGAGAGTTTCAAATACCTGGGAAAATATGTTATAGAAAATGGTAACCTCTAAAAAGAACTGGGAGTGCGGCTAGGAATAGCAGGCACCACATTCAATAGTATGAAGGCTGTCTGGAGATCGGATTTTTACTCAGTGAGAACCAAATGCCGCTTTACATAACGTCTGCATAACACCTATTCTCCTCTACGGATGCGAATCGTGGCACTTTACTAGGGTACAAAACAGCAAAATACTGAATTTTAAGAATAGGTGTCTCAGAAACATGTCGGGTGTGCGGAGGTTTGACTTTGTGCGGAACAAAGTAATAAGAGAACGGAAGCAGCAAACTCCGGTGACAACTGTCATCAAGCGGAAGCGATACGGTTGGCTTAGCCATGTGCTTCGGATGCCTTCTGGCATCAGGTTCTTCCTTTACAAGGCATCAGGTTCTCGACGTCCTGGACGTCCACTGCTGACTGTTCGTCGGCAGTTCATGTCAGAACTATGGGACGCGAACCTGACTTGGGAGGATGCACAGGAGCTGGCAGTTGACAGAGATGCCGGGAGGATATTCGTGGACACCATATGCTCCAACTAGGGAGCGGACATGGAATGATGAAGATTTACCATTCTGCGTGTTTGTAAGTTTAAAAATACACGTTAAAATTTATTCTATTTTAATTTATTGTAACAGAGAGGGAAAAACTTTTTGAGGGAGAATATGGAACTCTGGGGATTTAAAGGGCTTATGACCTGTCATTAGATGGTTTAAGTGGCTACTTTACACACTGTTTTCACCATTTTGTCCATGTTTAAACATCAACTCTCTGTTGCAACAAATTTCAATCTAAATAACTCCCTAAGGAGGAAATCTAGCTTGTCTACAAACATTTAGACATACTCAAAACATTGTAGATTTATTATGTTAATTAAATAAAGACAATGCTGAATTTATTATTTTCAGCCCTAGCATTTATTAAAATCTCGAAGTTTCACATTAACTTACAAAAATACAATGATTTTTTCGTTTAATTATGAAAATTATCGTTATAAATTAGTATCCATCGCGCCTATATGCGATATTGTATTAGTATTGTAAAAAAATATCAGAATCAATAATTTAATATTTTTTTATCACTGTACAAACAAAAAAGGATAGAATTCATTAGTTAAGTAAACATTGATAAAGAAGCTAGTGAAGCTTTAAAACCGGTCGATAGAAAAAATAAAAATATGAAGTTGAAAATAAAGTTCTTTTATATTTATTTTATCACAATGAATAACCACAAATATAGTGCTTCAAATACAAATGTTATAAACTGTAACCATGTAAAAATACGTGCCTAAAACAAGGTTGTTTTATATATATTTATTTATATTACGGTTACAGTTTCATTTCAATGTACAGTTACAAAACAAACAGTGATTTCAAGATTATATATTTTTGAAGCAACACAAATGTAATTACATTTTCGACCATTTTCGCATTTGTGAATGTAGCGATTTCTACATTCGTATAAACCGTAGTACTAAGGGTATATTTTACTTCCATCATACTTTTTTTCATGTAAGCACAAATTTTATATCAATTCGCGCAAGTCTGAATCCTCAGGGCTAAATGCAAAGTAGGCTCTATGGAGGTAATTTAATTTATCTTACAATTCTTTCGTAAAGCTTTTTTGATAATTACCTACACACTTTATACGAAAAAATATCTACCCAAAAATGTACTTACGTTATTTTGCCCCGGTGTGGATGAAGATACAGTTGTGTGTGTGAAATAGGATCTGTATTGGACAAGGCATTGCTTCACTCGGGTGAAAATCCTGTAACCAGTCTGCCTTATAAAGTAGTGATTAGCGTGATCGCCTACCAAGCTTGAGAAGCAGAGTGGACATACAATATTGTATTGAATAAAGTAGCACACTACAATATTAATTTATTCATAGACTGATACTCAGTTTGTTAGCTTATGGGTTAAGAAATGGAAGATTCTCAGTAGCACTCCATATTACAGTGACCGATACTAGTAAAATTCTCGTCTTTGATGAAAGTGAACAATGGTTTGTAAATTAAATTTTGTAGATTGTCCAGGAAGCCTAATCTCTGGGTATGAACTGAACTAATATTTTGTACCGTTATATTCCGTAAAAAGGATGTAGTGACTGTTGAAATTGTCAAACGTAGTACCTACCTACAAACAATCCTTTCACTGTGACTTGATTAAATTTACGTAATTAATAACATTTAAATAGGTGGTGTTACATGCATGACTATGGGATTTATCTTTTGATGACTTATATGAAGGCGTGGGAGTTAGAAAAATCGAACCAGGTTGTAACCCGTGGTAGTATTATGGACTCACGGGCCAAAGGTCCGGTTCAAATCCCACTCGACCACAATTCGATTTCCATTTTTCCAGCACAAGTTATTTCCGACTTTTAGGAAATCGTCTGAAAATTTTAATATTTGAGTAAATAATAAAAATTCGAGTATTTCTCTTTATTAAAAAAAAATGTATATATTTTTTTTATTCGTCGGTATTTTATAGACCCTTATTAATTAAAAGTTGTTAAAAAAGTGATATTTCTCTATTTTGCAGGAATCACGTCAAAATAACACGCACGTATAAGACTAATATTAATATTAAAAAAAAACAATAAACTTTAATTGGCTCTTCGGTAAAATAGCCACATCTCGATTATTATTTTTTTCCTTTCAAGCGTCGGTATGCATTTAAAATCATTAAAATATAAAACCATAAGATTAATCAAGTAATTAAGAACAGCACTCAGCGATATTTTGTGTTGTCATTAGCAAATTACGAAAATTTAATTATTTACGAAATACGAATTAATTAATGATAAACAAATGGTAACACAGATCCTGTATTATATTATAGATTCAGGAAGAGGAAAACTTGTCAAAATCTGGCCCTCCCCAAACACTAGATTTGGAGATCTTGTTTTTGCCGTTGCCGGCCCCTCTGCCTGGAACCAACTGCCTTCAAACTTACGAATCATCGACAGTCCCAGTCAGTTCAGATCCCAACTAAAATCTCAGTTCTTTAGATTATCACACCCTCAATTTTAAATCACTTTAGTTTAGTAAGAATTTAAGCTTAAATATACAATGAGGAAGTTCAGTGTCTTTTTTTAGTTTTTTTACTAGTTAATAGACTATTAAACTAAGCCGAAAAAATATTTCTTTTTTTTACATATCGTATTATCAGCGCTATGATTTTTTGAAAGTTTTGTATTTCTGAAATAACTCCGCGTGTGACGTCAGATGTTATTCTATCCTATTGGTCCGTTTACGGTAAGCTTACCGGATATCCTTTACTGCTGTCACATCATTGGTTGGTTCATATGAACCAGTGACGTCAATCAAAGTAGTGCATTTTCATTAAAATAGTTTTTATTATTTTTTTCGTACATTTTCAAGAAACTTTGCCGTACCATTTAATGCTATAATGTTTACCGCGCGCAAAAAAACATTTCTTGTATCCAATTTTCCACAGGGCTGAAATTCCTCATTTTAAAGCGCCTTTAAAGTATTTTTTCTGAAAAATGGCGCTGTATAAATCAGCCAAATTTTATTATTATTATTATTATTCTAAAATGATCAGATAAACCAAAATCTTATATCTTGCCATACCAAAAGCAAGTACACCCGAAGGGCATGTATGACAAGATATATGCATGTGAATTAAGTTAGGAGTGTTTGTTAAGATATGCTTGTGGATTTTCGTTAGTTTTATTTTTTATGTTATTAAACAACTTACCTTTTTAAATGGGCTATTTTGTTTCATTTATTATTTATACTGTTATATATTGACTTGTAATATTGTTAATAAATTTTGTTGGACATTTCGACACCGTAAAATACTCGTATATTACACAGAAACCCAATCAATAATAACCGAACCTTTTTTATTACCTTCCATATAAAAACTGCATCAATTTGCGTTCATTAGGATTTTATTAAATTCTTTTTCGAAGAAAGGGTCGAGAGTATATACCCGGGCCCGTATGACAATAGGAGTTACTTCAATTGTCTGTAAATGAAAATAGAACTTTCGGTATTAAAAAAGAATATTTATTTCAAATATATTTTTAAACATGTTTAAATATACTACGAATACCGATAAAAACATGTGAAATGGATTAAGAAAAATTCGGTGTATTTTCAAAGTTAATACGGATATTAAGGAGAAACGTTTTCGATCAAAAAAATTTAACAAAATTGTTAAAAATTTGTCTCCGCAAATATACTTGTTTGGCCTTGACTATTGTGACGTCAACATTTGAGACGATGTTCTAATTAAATTTGAGTGGTCACAAACAAAGTTCGAAATTGAACCGGATCCTGGCATATTAGGGGCGTTCCCAATGCAATAAACGTTTTCTCGGGAATGAAAAATTGTAAATTTAAAAATACTTTTTATGCCACTAACAAGTACATTTTTTTTTAATCGGCAGTATTTCAGAACCTTATTAATTTAAACTTGTAAAACAAAGCTATGTTTTCCTATTAAAGGATTCCGACGATGATACTTAAAATGTTCATAGAAATATACACGTTTTATCACAGAAAATTACAATGTTTTTAGTATGTCCAAATGCATGCAGACTGGCTGGATTTTCTCCCTAGGGAGTTGTTCATATTTAAATTTGTTGCAACAGAGAGGGAAAACATTTTTGAGAAGGGAATATGGAAGTGCAGGCATTTACAGGGCTTATGATATGTCATAATTCCCTAGGGAGAAAATCCAGCCAGTCCGCAAGCATTTAGACATACTTAAAACATTGTTAAATTAACTACCTGGTAAAAGAAGAAGTATAAATAATTGAAAAATGGTTTTAAGGCGTTGCCTAGTAGGTGAATTGGTTCAGCCGGATGAATCTCACCAACATGATAAAGGTTTCAGCTTTTTTACTTCACAAAAGTCAACAGATGGAAGAGTTAAGGAAATGTTCAAACATAGCCAGAATGGTGAATGTTACCTATTATGTAAAGTGGCCACTTAAACCAGCCAATGACAGCCCTGCAAATGCCTAGAATTCCATTTTTCCTTCTCAAAAACGTTTTCTCTCTCTGTTGCAACAGATTTAAACAGAAAATTACATTTTACTTTATGACAGTTGAAGATAACTCAATGAACTTCACGTTGTAATCGGGGCCTAGGGTCTAAAATGCAATGTTACTGAGTTATCTTCAATTGTGTATAGTGTAAAATCAAATTCTCTGAATGCCAAATTAAATACTAAAATCAAAAAATTGGAAATGTATAACTACACTTACAATTTTCAAACAAATATACACATTTTTGTACCGAAAATTTGATTTTACTTTATAGGCAACTGAAGATTTCTCTGGTACCTTCCCATTTTAGTACGGACCCGGACGGAGATGTTTTTGTGAAAACAAATGCTCTGCGTTTATTTAAAATATTTAATTGATTTCGCAAAGTTCAATGTATGGCATAATAAAACTGAATAGTAAATGCACACATTGTAATTGGGTCGATAACCTTTCATACGCACTCATATATCGTTAGCCGTGACGTCTGCTACGTATTTACGAGTATATTTGGTAGCAGTGAAAAAACCCTTTACGACCGAAATTTGGCACAGTTTATAGGATTGCTTAACGCATACGGTTTTATGCTTTTATAGGCTTGAGTTAAATTAAATTTGGGCTACGTGTTCGTGGTTTTGTAATAATGGGATAATCCAAATCAGCCGACCGAAGTAATCCCCTTTGAGGTAAAGACTTTACATTTGCCAATAAAGATATAGTTATAAAATATAATAGAACTTCACAAGTGCCAATGTATGTAAGAAAAATGTTTGCAATTGGCTGCTGCACATCGATAGGGACCTGATTGTCAATCTTTTTAAAGTTCGAGATTAAAAATTTACAAATCCGCTTTCCTTCCATTCTTTTATTTTATTTTTATTTTTTATTAATCAATATATTTCATTAATAGCACATATTTTATAAATCCATACAAATCTTCTTTTATACATCTAGTAAATGTTATAACTGTAACTCTCCAAAAAAAGAGACTAACTCTTGTGTTTGGAGAGTGACTTACACCGTTATAGTTATTAATTTATTAGAATGTATATAATTTTGAATATACGAGTAAATGAGAAAAAAAAACTTGTAGGATATGAAAGGAAAAACAGAAAATAATAAAACATTCATACTTATTCAATTTGAAAGCAGTTTTTACAATTGTTCAAAAAATTTCTTCAAATTTACTTTGAATTTATTAATTAGTATTAGTTTTAATAGTTTTTAGTTCATAAGGGAGGTTATTGTAATTTTTGGCACATTTTTTTAATTGTATCTTGATATATTTTTATGTATTTTCATGATTTATTTTTGTATTATTTCATTTAGTAGTCACTGTTATTTGGCATATTTGATATTACTTTAATTTCTTACTTTTTATATCATATCCCAATTAATATTTCAATTACGTTTTTGTAATATTTTCTATTGATTTTAATGATTCTTTAAGTTTTTATATTTCAATACGTGTGTAACTAAATTTGAATAATTTATATTTCAATATTTATGTCTGATTCTTTTTTATGTTACCTTCTTTAAAATGATATAAATTAATATTTTATTATAAAAAAATAAATAAAACAACTTTGTTTTTAACCACCAATTTTTATTTTTCACCGACCGGTTTCAAAGCAAACAAACTTCTTTGTCAAGGTTTACGTAACTAATGAATTGATTCTTTTTTATTTTATTTCTATCATGTTCACTTAATACGTTACGTTACGTAAACCTTGACAAAGAAGCTTGTTTGCTTTGAAACCGGTCGGTGAAAAATAAAAATTAGTGGTTATAAACAAAGTTTTTTTATTTATTTTATTATAATGAATAACCACAAAGTTAGTGCTTCAAATATAAACATCATAATATTTTATTCTTTATTTTTTGTAATTTATCTTTCTGGATTGTTATTCCATTGCATCATTGTATTTTTTATTCTCGTTAATAATTATGCCTTATTACGGGCATAGCCTAAAAAGCTTTTTTATTTGAGTACATATGTAAACGAGTGTAATTTTTAATGAATAAACAAATAGTAAATTGTTTAAATTGCATAAAGTGAATGAAATTTAAAGAAAAATCTTAAATCTGAAATTTAAAAAAAAGAAAAGGCAGATTTCGTGATATTCTAATATGTAAAATGGCTGTAATTCAGTAATCAAACACATGTAAAAGAAAAAAAAGCTTTCATGTCATAATATTGACAAGCAAGTAAATAAAAAAAATATTAAATTTGCATAAAGTAAATGAAATTAATAGAAAAGCCTTTATTTTGAATGAGCAGATTTCGTGATATTCTGATATTTAAAATAGCTGTTATTCAGTAATCCAAAGCATGTAAAAAGTTTTCAGTTTATAATATCGACAAACATATAAATAAATAAATTATTTCATGCAATTGCTCCCCTTTACTCTTTCTGCCCAGGGAGGTGAATGTTTAACAAGGGCAAAAAATAATATAGCTTTAAATGTTTCTCCTTTTAACACAACATTTTGTTAAGGGTGCAAGGATTATTTCTCTGACAAAAAAATAAAAATGTTTTTTTTCTTTTTTAGCACTACAACAGGCCAGGAGGCCTAATAACAGTGGCGATTTACAACACAGAACACCCAGGCTTGTGAAAAATTTCATTTTTTATATTCTCACCGGGAAATGATCCCGGAACCTTCATTCGGAAAAAAATGAAAAATATTTGAAAAAAGCAATCAAAACATATCTGAAGCAAATCAGCAAAATTTTTTTTATAGTATTGACACGTAAACAGTGTACATATTTTTTTTTAAATTGTACATTCTTTAGAAGAGGTTTTCCCTATGAGGACTCTTAAATTGCTAATTCTAATTTCCCGTTTCACTGAATTTCCTCATTCACAATTATCAAACTAATTGGACAAATGTTTTCTACTCGATGTCTGCACTTAGGTAAAAATCCTGAATAAGAAAATCGAGTGGAGATAAATCCACCTTGTTGTCATGCTTGGCGCGATCGCCTACCATTATCGAGGTTCTGATTCCTAGCCGGGTGAACGTGAAATATAAATTTTAAAAGTTATTAAAACTGCAATATTTCATGTTTCTGAACTGGCACCTAAAACGTAAGACTGACTACCTTTCCTTTATGTAACAGATGACCGAAATACGCTTCATTTGGTTAACCAATACAGTATCCAATGCACCATTGAGTGCGGAAAAGGAAATGACAATTGATGATTTTTTTATTTTTAAGAAGCTTGTTTAGCTCTGAAACCGGTCGGTAGAAAAAAAAATATAGGTTAAAACAGATGTTTTATTAATTTTATTGAATTATTTTTGTCTCATGCAAAAACGTCTACTTTTTCGTTAGGCCAATATGTACAAGAATTTATATTATAATTTAAATAATACGAAAATTGTAAAATACTAAATCAATTAAAACGAACTGCACTAAGTATTAATTTTAATGTTTGGGCACATAAATTAGATCAATTTTTATTATTCGAACCTTAGTACTATTGCGAAAATAGTAAAATTGCAAAAATGAATTCAAACCAAAAAAGATAGTATTTACTATGTTATCAAAAGACGTTTGACTTTGAATTTGAACATGAAAAGTCCCGAAGCTCTATAAAAGTTTTCAATTTAAAGGTTACACAGATTCGGTACAGCTTTTCGACTGACTCGATTTGTGACGACATTGAAAAATGAGAACTTAATCGTTTATGAATCACAGAATTTCAAGCTGCTTGAAACCGAAATCCAATATAAAATATAAAATCAGCTTAATTCAAAGCTCCCGCCTAGACATTTATAAGCTACAAGCTTAGCGTAATCAATTCGTTTTAATAAAAATGTACAATACAAAAAAGCTTAAATCAAGATACGGAAATAGGCCTCATATACAATTAGTCCAGTAAATATGCGTAGCTGAGTGGGATTATTGGATGCGTAAGTGTAAAAATAAAATATGTTCTTAGTTATTAATCGGGGATTTTGGTAGGGGCAAAGCCTTATAGCTTTTCATGACTGTAATTTTGTGACATTAGACTTACGACTTTGGCCATGGAGGAAGTCATTTTAATTCCCTAGAATTATTACCATTCATAATAGGGGTTTGTACCAACGCATTGGTCATTAAATTGATTTTATCGAAGTAATGGGATTTTGAAACAAAAAGATTTAATGTACGGATAAAAGCGGAAATTACCCTTAAACTTTATATGGTGTAAGAGTTAGGTGTATTTTATGCGTAGATTTTATTACTTAAGCATTGAATTTGTAATGATTTTTGTGTATGTAAATTCCTATATAGTGTAAAGTCATATCTGCAAATGTGGAGACTTAACATCTAGAAACTTTTTTCGTAATTTTTGCACCACAACAGGCAAGGATGCCTAATTACAGCGGTAAATTACAGCACAGAATACTTAGGGATAATTTAAATCTGACTAACATTTTTTAATCTCGAGACAATAGTTTTAATATCACAAATTGAGTATAAATTACAGGCTTAGGAGATAAGATATATACATTATTCGTTAGAGTAGGCCGATGATGTATGAAGTTTTTAAAAAAATTTTTAGACATCAAAGTAAAAAGAGTTTAAAAAGTTGCATTTTGGATCACATTTAACGTAAAAATTATTCCATACTACTTTTGGACCTCAACCGAGGTTTGAAGTTTATATTAATTATCTATAGTGGTAAAATTATTTTTTTGATAGTAAAGATGTAACTTAATCTCATAAAAAAATCAAACAAGTTTTACAACTACCGAAATGCAAAAAGTTTGCACTCCGCGGAACTGATACCGTTAAGCGCCTGGTTAATATTAACGAAAACAATGGCTCGTAAAAACAATGCTACCCATTTATTACAAAACATAGTGCAAATCACGCCCTTAGATGCTTGTTTAATAAAGTTTAATGTACATTATAAAATTTAATTGAATAGATTTTCTTACTTAAATACGAAATGATAGTCGGCTTAGAGCAAAAAATTGACTTCTGACTGAAATTGAAATTGATTCGAAAATTTCAAGCTCTGAAAATATTTAAAAAAATATTTTTTGCATTCCGAGAAATCGAAAAGGCCACTTTTTAGACCTCTTTCATTTCAAATTCGTCCCACCCTAATATACGTGTATACTATGTATAAAAAAAGTTATTTATTCTAATATTAGTAAATATTAAATGCTTTAAACATAAATAGTTATTAAATCAATTCTTATGATTTATTATTTACTTCATTCTTTCGTATTATTTACTCAAATGTTACATTTTTCTGACTATTTTCTAAAAGTCGTACATACCGAGTGCTGGAAAAACGGAAATCTAATTGTTGTGGAGTGAGATATGAACCTCGGACCTTTGGTCCGTGAGTCCACAATACTACCACTTTATAATTTGTTATATAATTATAAATATTTTATAATTTGGGAAGCATGTGCTTAGAAAAGAACTCAAAATTAAAATGAGGAAAACATGAAAATAAAATATTTTTTAAAGCGATATATATATATGTACAGCCGTCAAAAAAATATTTTTTTCTCTTAAGCAATTCTGTAATATGAACGTTATTTTATTTATAATATAATGTTATATTCTTTTTCAAAATTTATTAGTAAATTGAACACAATCATTGTTTTTATTGAAAACAATAAAGCCACCAATGTAACACATCATAAACTTCACATTTTATATTTATCAATAAATTTTTAAGAGTACGTTGCTATCAGTCAGGTTCAAGCTATGAAATCCAGTGAAATATTTGTCTCAAAACTTTACGAGGTCTTTTTAAAGTTAATAGTATAGTTTTAGTGTGAAATGTGACTTCAGTTGCGGCATGGCGCAATTACTAGATCGTAAATGCACCGTGACAAAAGAATATTAGGGTTTAGGGACAATAGAAAATGGCTTCACGCAATACGCTTCCATTTTGTTTTAATATCCCAAGTTATACCTATAAAATTGTTATTATTTTCTAATCCTTAATATTAACGAGTTGACCGCGAGAAAATGAAATTCTTAACGGCTCTAGTCCAAAATTTAACTTTAATTTATTGGATAATAAATGTTTTGGTTTTATTTTTTCAGTAAAATACAAGTGGATTTGGACAATTTATTTATTTATTCCGGATATTTTTAAAGGGCCATTTTTATGGAAAATCACCTCAAAAGCGCTGTACAATAAACATCCCAACACGTCCTGCGGTTACAGAGCACATAGGCGGATGGGATTTTAGTTCCCCTTTTCCAAAATATTATTTTTTATTTTAAAATTTTTATTGGAGTTAGGTAAAAACATGTCTTGTAGCTACAGAGCGCACGGACGGTTACAATCTATTTACATTTTACAAAAAAAACTAAGAAGTGTTTTTAATAAAAAACACAATTTAAAAAAAATGTTTACAGATAGAATCTAGATTACAACATATCATGCATTTCAGTTAGCTGCTTGTTGTATGCTGATGATGCAGTTCTGTTAGCAAGCAGCAAGGATGATTTGCAACAAATAGTATCTAGAATGTATGATGTATGCCTGGAGAGCGAATTGGCGATGAACGAAAGTAAGTCAAAAGTGATGGTATTTGAAAGGGATAGTGAGGTTACTGACCGCATAATAAATGTAAACAACGAATGTCTTGAACAAGTAGAAGAATTCGTGTCTCTGGGAAGCATGTTTTCAAGAGATGGAAGAGTAGAAAAAGATGTCGAAAGGAGAGTGAATGCGGGCAACAAAATGAACGGAGCACTAAACACAGTAATTGCTAATAAAAATATGTCAATCGAAGCTAAACTGGCAGTCCACAACGGAGTTTTAGTCCCGACACTTATGTTTGGAAGTGAAACATAGAACTGGCAAAGGAAGGATGAAAGCCGAGTGAACGCGGTTAAAATGCGATGTCTTAAACGAATGGGTGGGAAATCAATATATGACAGGGTTACGAATTATGAAAATGAGGCGAGAGTGTAAATCTGAGTCAAGTATAATAGAAAAGATTAAGAAAGGGTCTCTGAGATCGTTTGGTCACGTAGAATGAATAGACAACGAAATAATGGTAAAACAATTATACATGGCGAAAATGAACGGTAATGTGTGACGAGGACGACCAAGGAAGACGTGGCATGATCAGATAAACCAAAATCTTAAGTCTGGTCATGTCAAAATCAGACAGAACCGAATGTGGAAGAAACTAGGAATGTATGCCAGAATAGACGTATGTGGCGTTCCGTTCTCTCTGCCTACCCCTACGGGGAAATGAAGTGATGGTAGTAGTAGGAGTAGTAATGCAGCTACAGAGCGTACGGACGGTTAAAAATCTAGACCCTATTTACAGTTAAAGATGAATTGTTTTAAAATAATTTTACAATTAACCAAATCGACATAATGTGAAAGCTCATATTATCAAACATCTTGCAGCTACAAAGCGGATGAATGAATGGAAGTCTAGCAATATAAAAATGTTTTCAAAAAGTTTACGAAAGATAAAATTCATCGAGCAGTAAGTAGTAAATTTGGCAAGTGTGCACTGTGCATATGATACAACGGCACAAAAAGTGACATGAGGAATTATTAAAATTATCGGCACGATGGCGGTTCATATATGAGTCTTAAAAATTAGCTGAAATTTCACGGCCTGCTGGAAACTGCCATAACAATACTTAGCGAAAAAGGTTAATAAACGCAATTTTATTAAGGCGCTGAAGTCGAAAGAAGTTAATTGCTCATTTTGTTAACGAAAAGGCGGACTGTAAATGAAAATCGAAATTCATTCAGTTTTGTGATTGGGAAATATTTGAAAAAGGATAGGAACATGGAATGGATACCTACCTTTAATATAATCTGAATGTTCTTCAATTTTTGGCACTGGATCACAAAATGAACCATAAAATAAAACAATGTTTTCCACGACGCGCGACGATTCCAACCACTTTTTATCCGATTTTATGTGAAGTCGAAAATGTTGTTTGGTTTTCGTTTTAAATCCGAATCTTCTAATTTTGAATATCTTCTATCTTGATGTTAGGTAGGTACCATAAGGATGGGCCAAAGGAAGGATGGGAACGAAAGGTAATCGGCCAGGAATAGTTTCGATAAATGCTGTTATTTACTTAACACATTTTGTGGAATACTTAATACGTATTAAGAATTATTGATTATGTGTGATAAACGATGGATGAGGTTCCAATAAGTGTTTTCTATAGTTTTTCTATGTATACAGCTAATACTGAAAGGAATCGGGTTAAGTATTAAGGGAGAGAAGCTTAGAAAGGTTAAGTGTTTAGGAGTATCGAATGACAAAGCAAAAGGGGCGGTTATTGGATCAGGAGTAATATTTTGTATAAGCATAGATACACTATCGAGAAATAATATCACAACCTAAAGGTGTCTTTAGAAACTTCTCGAAAGGGGTCAGATAATCTGGATTAGCCCACCGATACTTCAGAGAAAAGTAAATTCTTCCAAAGGAAGGGGATTTTGTTGGTTTATGTAAATTATATAGTGGTGAGCCAGCTGCTTGATTTCATTTGATTATTTGTAGGTTGATCTTATAAGAGATATTCCTTTTAAAGAGAATATGTAAAAATATCAAATATTTACATTTATTATTTTACATCAGATGTTTATTAATGTAATCTCCATTTGAATGTTAATTATAAAAAAGGAAAGCTAACAAAAAGCAAAAAAAAAAACAAATGTTATTTTTGATAAAAGTAACAACTTTAAAAAAATGTATTTACAGTCTTAAAACGGGGAAGCTATCTTTGGTTAGGTGGGTTAAATGACTCACCAGCAAAAAAATGTGTAAGTGTACTTTTACTACTCATTAAATATATTGTAAAAATAATATATATTTATAAATATATTGTAATAATGTATAACTAAATGTAAACTGCTGTAATAAATATGTTACAATAAATAAAGATAAATATATATAAGTCGGCCGCATGGTGTATTGGTCAGCGCGTTTGCCTACCATACAAGAGGTCTCGGGTTCGAATCCCGACATGGTTGAGATGAAATATTTATTTAAAAGGTGTTTTACACTAGAATATTTCATAGTCCCCGGACTGGCACCCGAACCGTAAGACTGATCATCTTACCTTCGTGTAATAAAAAATATCAACATTTCTGAGATTGGTGTACCAATGCAGTGCCCTATGCACCATTAGGTGTGGAAAGGGAATGATGATGATTTATACATTTTTGGAATATTTTGTATGTACATATTATTTTATTTATTTGTTCATAAGCCAATAATTTTATATACATTAATTTATTGGTACACGAGTCCCAAATCCAAGGGAAAATTTACTAATTTGTTTTGGAAAAATAAAAAAATAATTTTGCACTTAACACATACGTGATATTTAAATAGATAGAAACATAAATAACAATATAAACGTTTAAAATCAATATTTCACGTCCAGCCTGCAAAGAATCAAACCCGGGACTGGTAGGTGAATAATTCAACTACTACACAACGAGGCAGATTATCTGTACTGATTTCTATGATCAGGATTTTTACTTGAGAGCAGCTATCGAGTCGAAAGCATTCGTTGAGGGTTTTGATCATTTTTCACACACAGAGTAACATGCAAATGTTTCAATCTGGGTCAGGAATCGAATTCATAACGTAATGCATGATAGAAAAACTAACATATATGTGCTATGTAACTTTTTTTTTTATTTTTTATTTTTATTTATTTATTCACACTCTTTATCAAAATACAATTCCATGTTCACTTTGCCCAGCTAACAAGGGTACATACCCCGTTCCAAGCTAGGCAATTACATTTTAATATATTATAATAGTTAACAAATTAATATAGAGCACAGACAAACAAAATATAAACTTATTCGGATACACATTTTGATTCATATACATACAGACATACACATATATACTCATGTACATACACACACACGTACATAAACCCATGCGCATACACATACATACATTCATAAAAGCGAAATTTCATGGTTGTCATCTATAAATATTTTTTAAATTATTCCTTATTTTTTATATTTTATTTTTGACACCCAGTAAGGTTCTCCAATTCGTGGCATGCATCAACTTTTCTGACTCCCTACGACCAATGTCATGAAAGAGCGAGGTCAACACCTTCCGTAACTTGACAACACTCCCGTCTTTCCACGATTCTGGAAAAGGTTATGGACCTTTTTGCCTACGTTATGGTGTTGTCTCGATGCCAGAACAGTGTTGACCCCTTCACTTAGTATCAGATCCCTATTAGAGTAACTTGTATTATGGTTGTGGTTGACGCTTGGGTAAATGTCTCTCTTTATGTGTGTAACCACTACCGTTCTCAATATATACTGTTGAATAATATTCAGTACTCTGAATTCTTTGAAGAGCAAGTTACTTGGATAACGAAATGTTTTTTTTTAAAATGACTCGGATTAAAGATTTCTGTGCAATTGCTACAGGTTCAAGGGCGGTTTTTGCGCAAGCTCCCCAACCAATTAGACCGTAAGTCAACACAGAATTTGCCATTGCATGGTATGGGTGTTTCAAGTCCGGGACTTTAAGTATATTTCTAAGTGGGGTGAAAAAATGTATAAAGCGCTTAATTTTTGCAGTTATAGTTTCAATTTGTTCATTCCATCTCAAATACTGGTCTATAATTATTCCAAGATATTTTATACTTTGAACACTACTCAGTTTTTTGCAGTTGCAATTTACCATCACTGAACAATTATGTAGTTGAAGTTCGTGAATTTCATTAGGTAACTTATACGAATATGTAATATATAGTTAAAATAACTTCCTTATTTCTCGTGTCAAGTGCACGGATCAGTAGCAACTACTTATTCTGAACACTCCTATGAATCCGGGTCATCAAATACCAACAGTTTAACTGTATAACTATAAAAATGCATCTTTACGACTACTGATACGAAATTGTTACACATTCTTGCATTACAAAATGGCGGAATGGTATATATTGGAAAATTGAATAAAAAATTGGAAATCCGAACAAAATTCTGACCAAGATATTATAGTTAATTTTGTTTGTTGTATTTCAAAATTATTTTTTTTATTTATATCCGTCTAAAATGTATTACAAAATAAAGCCTTTAGAATCATTTTGAAAAAAAAACGAAATTGTGATGAAATTATTAACATATAAACAAAGAATATGTTACAATACAATGATATTTGTTCATAAAATTATAAACTCTAATAAAAAAACAGAATTTTGGAAAAAAATTGATCGGAACCAGCATGAACACGATCACAATACTAGAGAAAAGAACAAAATTAGACTTACATTTAGGAAAAAGGCAAAGTCGCAAAATTCAATTTTATTTAAAGCAATTAAAAAGTATTACGAAATGGAAAAAATATTTATGAAGAAAAAAACGTATCAAAATTTAAAATAATGAAATAAAGACACATGTGATAAACAATTTATAAATTAAATATATTTGCAATATTATTATTAGAACACACATAACAATATGTATGATATGTGTGCCCTAATTTAAGATTTAAATAAAAATGTAGATTTCTAAAAAAAATTATGCCTTCCTCAATATTAATATTGTCTCCTTTAAAGTAATGCATAGGATATAAGAAAAAAAAGACAAAAATACTTCCTTCCAAGGCAATGCCACTGCATGACATTACCAACACTATTTTGAATTTCGTAAACTTTTCTGCTCATATAAATTAAAAATACGCATTTCATAATGATATTCTTAACCATAATATACGAAACTCAAAAAACCTTCATGTATCTAAATTTTGCTCAGCGAAGATTGGAAAAAAGTCTCTAAAAAATATTCGCCATTCCCAATTTAATACTGCCCGATGAACTAAAAAACTTAAAGTCAAAATCTAAAATTGTTGCAATTAAAAAAATTTCATTTATTTAAAAAAAAAAAAATTAGTTAAATCATTGTGATAGTGAAAGCTATTATTAAAATTTATAAAGATAATGTATAATACTCTATTGTATGTTTCTAATATAAAGTTTTCTTACGTATTAACTGATATTATGTGTCGTCACAAAAATATTTTCTTTTTATAAAACATCCCAAATGAGTTTTTTTACAACTTCTGGGAGTAAAATATATTTTTCATGTATTACAAGTTTTATTATTAATAATAAAAATATTAAAAAAACACCTGTGCCAGCGTTTTTTCCAATCCTCGAAAAATTTCTGGAGAGTACTTTTTTTAAATTTATTTTTTAAATTTAAATCTTAAAGTAGGGCACACATATCATACATATTGTTATGTGTGTTCTAATAATAACATTGCAAATATATTTAATTTATAAATTGTTTATCACATATGTCTTTTTTGTATAACCTTCAGTTCTGTCAGTGATTCGATCTTTATCTAGTCGCATATCGTCATCTTTTCTTTATCCTCTTCATCTGTAATAACAGGAGAAATTTGCAGAGGGCTTAGTCCAGTGAATACGGTGGCTGGAGCATCAACGCGGTCTGCTTTTTTTTGTAAAAAAGTCACAAACAAGTCGCGAAGCGTGATAGGCGTCCATCATTTTCATTCTAGAATAATCTTAAAAATTCGCCGACCACACCAAAACTCGTCTATCACTTTGTCTGTCAAAAATCAAATATGCGTCTAAATTATCCGAAAATTGACAGATCAATTATAAACATAATTACGTACCTACCAATCAAGGGAGAAAAAATTCCGACAATTACGTTTTTAAATTTCGAAATTAAAATATTCTGTGTATTTTTAATCCCTTGTATAGATATAGTCTGGGTCTACGTTTAAGGCGCACGGAAGGAATGCATTATTGTTCTGTGATACTGTCCGGTTGACTTGAGATAAAAATCAGCTTCTCGACATTCACGAATACGAGTATACTGTAATCTTTGAAAATCGAGGCCCCAATTTTCATTGAAACACCGGGCAGAGTTAACACACATTACCGCATTCCTTCTAAGCGCCTCGAACGAAGGCCCCGAATATACCTACTTTCTAGACGTTCAGTGGATGTTGTATCTGTACTCAAAGCAGTAAGAACGTTACTGACATTATTGGCACTGTTTAATACGCATGAATATTATTTCAAGTGGATTTAACGAGCGAACGACCAGCCCTTCGTATACCCACCTGCCTCTTAGGTACTTATTTAAAACAATACTTTGATAAAACAAATAAATTGTTTTAGTAAAAACTTTTTTTAAAAATATTTTTTTAATTTAATTTCAAACTGCATATTATAATTACTTTGGTAAAGTGCCCATGAAGTTTTATCCATAATAATAAAATTTCTATGGCATAGTCGCAAATGGCAAACACGCTTACCACTAGACCACGAGGCGGACTATCAATTTATTAAAAAAAAAAATCAACTAAGGCAACAATATTTTGAGTTTGTCCAAATTTTTGTAGACAAGGACTGGATTCAACTCCCTGGGGAGCTGTTTATATTAACATATAACAACAGAGATGAAGAACATTTAAGAGAAGGCAAATTCAAATATAGGCAGAATCGTGAATGTTACACAGTGTGTAAAGTGGCCACTTAAACCAGCCATTGATAGGTCATAAGCCCTGTAGATGCCTATACTTCTATATTACCTTCTCTTAAATGTTCTTCATCTCTGTTGTTGTATGTTAATATAAACAGCTCCCCAGGGAGTTTAATCCAGTCCTTGTCTACAAAAATTTGGACAAACTCAAAATATTGTTGATAAATTACCTGGTCCATGAAGAAGTATAGAAATTAAAAAAATAATATTTTCAGGCGTTGCCTAGTATGTAGGTGAAATAATTCAATTAGATGAATCTCACCCGCATAAATAAAGGTTTTAGCTTTTTAACTTCACAAACATCATCAGATGAAAGAATTGAAGGAATATAGATGTTCAAATATAGGCAGAATGGTGAATGTTACACAGTGTGTAAAGTGGCCACATAAACCAGCCATTGACAGGTCATAAGCCCTGTTGATGCCTATACTTCTATATTACCTTCTCTAAAATGTTCTTCATCTCTGTTGTTATATGTTAATTAACTAAGGCATTCTACCAAGACTTTTGCTGTATCAAACACTAAAGGCTGTATTCTTCGTTTTGTCAACATCATTAGTTGTCTCATTTCGCAGCTGGGAAAATCTCGACAGGGTTATTTATTTCATATCCAGGTCAATTATAATTTAATGGATCTTGGGAAATGACGTAATTTAATTAATTAAGCTTACCGCAGTAATTGGGAAATTGCCCGGCCGAAGATTGACTCAAAATTCATACCTGCGAAATAAAGAAAAGTTACATTAGCTTTCATTACAATATTATACATGTAAAATAGTGAAATAAAAGTAATTAATAATGTATAATTAATTATTGCGGTCAGCATTGATTTATGTAAACACCAAATATTTATCTGCTTCTTTTCATTCTACATATAAACATAATGGTATATTACAATATTTGAGTTTGTCCGAATGTTTGTAGACAAAATACTGGATTTCACCCCTTCGGGAGTCATTAAGATTAACAAATTACAACAAGGATGGAGAATACCTAAAATAAGGGAATATGGAAGTCTAGGTATTTACAGGGCTTATGACCTATCATTGGCTGGTTTAAGTACTTCACTAAAATCAACAAATGGAAGAATTGAAGAAATATGGATGTTCAAACATGAGCAAAATGGTGAATGTTACACAGTGTGTAAAGTGGCCACTTAAATCAGCCAATGACAGGTCATAAGCCCTGTACATGCCTAGACTTCCATATTCCCTTATTTTAGGTATTCTCCATCATTGTTGTAATTTGTCAATAATAATGGTATATTATCATCATCATTCACCTTCAGCACCTAATAGTGCATAGGGCACTGCATTGGTATACCAACCGCAGCGTACCTTGATAACTTTTGTTACATGAAGGTATTTATTTATTTACTAACGGACTTAGTCCATACAAAAAATGGCAAACACATATCCTAATAATACATACAGGCACAATTGAAATAACATACAATTAATGAAAAGTAAATCTAAATTTGTTGCAACAAAGAGCGAAAACATTTTTGAGAAGGGAGTATGGAAGTCTAGGCATTTACAGGGTTTATGACCTGTCATTGGCTGGTTAATGTGGCCATTTTACACACTGTGTAACATTCACAATTTTACCTATGTTTTTATTATTTTTATTCTCTAATGTGTAGATTAGCCAATTCGTCACACAACTTCAAAATCTTTGGGATAGATCTTCCGGTTTTTCGTAGATCTCTTGACCATATTAACACAGTACTTATGGGACGAAGATGGATTGGCATGGGTTAGCTCAAAATCTTTTATGTTGATCGTTTTCATGAATATATTGTTTACCATTATTTTATTGCCTTTGTATGTCTTTGCTACACACTTGTTTTATGTTATTTTGATTCAGTTTTTTGTGCTTATGTTTATTAATATAACTGTTGTAATTGGTTCTAGCTGTATATATAATCAATAAATAAAAAAAAACAAATGTTGAAATATTAAAATAAAACAAAATATTCATATTTTATGCTGAAACACAAAACTCTTGGTTAGTTATTATTATTATTGATAATTTACAGAGCGCCATGTTTGTGGAAATCACTTCATGGGCGCTGTACAGTAAGTATGATATTTATTTTTGGAATAACTACACTTTTAAAATGCACGTTAAAAATAATAAATTTCTGTCATACATAATATATTTGATAATTTTATTTTTTATTATTTAACTTTTTGAATATAATGTTAATTGTACATTAACAGGCTTATTGTCAAATGGCAATTTCACCCTACCAACCAATTAAATAAAAGTTTTGTTTTTATAATTCAAGTTACAAAACATATTTTATAGAATTTAAAAAAAAAGCTTAAGATGTACAAAAATAAAAATAACCGTATTTGTATATAAGTTATTCTAAATCAATACTATTACTCAATGGGAAAAGGAATAAAGCGGAAAGAGGAAAGAACGAGAGATTAAGGAAGATGATGATTTATAGTAAAAAATATGGTCATATTAATTAAGACCAAAAATATACATTATGCATCTATACTGAAGTCGTTTAAGTTTATCGAGTTGCTTAAAGCTTAAATCAGTCATGGAAACATCAGTGTAATCTAGAATGAGTAGTACTAATGCTTGTATGAGCATTTAGTATAACGAGTAAAATTTTTTGCAAACTTCTAAGTGAGTGTAAGACTGAAAACTATTTTGCGGCTTAATTTATTAGTATGAGCTCGCCAGCATAGATGTTAATACATTAGTACACCTTGATTAGTTACCTACGAATAATAAATGAAATTATTTCCCACGACTTCAAGCCGAGAATTCATGACAGTATTATCGTCTATGCATTGTACGATGAAGTACTGGGATAAAAGATGGTACATATTTTATGGACTTAGGTGACAGAAAAGGTTAGGCTGGACTTACACGAGACACTTACCACAAGTCGCCGGACACGCGACTGCCAGTGGCTGATAAACGTAGTTTGAAAGATGTCTTCGCACGTAAAAATCTGTAAATGTTAATCACTCATGTGTGAGGGTTTTTTTTATCGAATCGGGTTGTGGTTCCGTGGCAAGTGTTGCGGACTCACGGATCTGGGGTCCGAGGTTTGAACCCCACCCCACAATTTCCGTGTTCTAAAAGTGGGTTATTTACGACTCGTTCGAAACGGTCCCAAAATTGAAATATATGGGTAAATCATAAAAACGCAAATATGATTTTTTTTTTAAATCGTTCATAACTCCATCAGTTTTACCTCAAAATTTATGCATTTTCTTATTTTTGATTTCAATAGTTTTAGTAATTACATTTTTTAACCATGCAATAAAATGTTGGTTGAATTGATATTTTTCCCTAACGTATGGGTTTTTTTTTTGTCATAGTTTCAGTGTCCATTGAAGAACATGTAAAATAGAGCCAGAACCCTGGAAGAGTGTTTTCGACGCTGGTTGGTTTCTGGTAAAAATCTTGAAAAAGGATATCGAATGGAGATAAGTCCACATCATTAAGTGAGCATAAAATTTTATTTAAAATGACGAATCAACCTAAACCATTTATTTTATTTTTGGTGCTCATTTAAAATTTTTTGAAAAAAAACGCACACAGCTTAAGTCAACACCTAATTTAAGTATGGGAAAAAAATTATTCACCGATTGCTCAAATCCCGTGATGGTGGCGTTCAGTTTTTATATGTTTTCACCAGCAGACATGTCATGTATGAATATTTTAATCTGCAGCTTGCTGGCCGTTTGCGGCTGTGGTGAGTGGTAGTGCGCAAATACCCTTAGACTGAGGAAACAGCGGTGGATGAGAAAAGAAAGATAGGTAAGAAATAAATGAGAAACGGTCGGAGCACAAGAACTTCTACCTGTATTAGTAATTACCAAGAATCAAACCACATTCCTATGGGTTTAACACAGTGTTTAAAAGGTAATTAACTGTAAACTGCAAATTTGTGTAACCGGTATTTTACGACAGTTTTTAATGTGCATAAAAAAAGAAAAAAAATATGTTGATTTTTTGTACCTGCTCAAGAAAACAATGTTAAACGTTTATTGAAACATAAAGGCAGCCTTCGTGGTGTAATGGGTTAAGACACTTTACTCACGCACGGAAGGCTCCGGGTTCGATTCCCGGCGAGAACACAAAAAATAATCATGTGATTTTTCTCAAGCCTGGGCGTTCTGTGGCGTAATTCACCACTGTAATTGGCCCTCCTGGCCTGTTGTGATGCAAACAAAAACGGTTTAGGTATTTTTTTACTAACATATTCTACAAGAGAAAATGACATCTGACGACATATATAAAATCAATCATCATCATCATCATCACTCCCATTACCCTTGTTATCCCGATTGAGGGCTTTAAATTTATTTTCTAAGTCTAACGTGAATGACTTAGGTGAAATTGTGTCACCTTTTTAAATGAAGTGGCCTGACCAAAAGAAGAAATGGAAGGGATCCTCATTGAACGCTGCCTTCAACATTGTCCAGGACCAGGAAGAACGCGGGTGTGTCATGCACTCAAATACTTATATGCCTTGAGATTAATAAGTTCAGCATTGCATAACAGTAAAAAATAAGAAAAAAATCTCAGGTCAACTCACAAAAATCTAGTACCGCTATAAATTATAAGCAGTAATAAATTATTTTTAAAGAATATAATTTACGAAATACGCGAACTGAAGATTAAGTCCGGGAAATAAATATTTGCCAAGCCAGAGATCTAGTAGTATCTATATTTCTCCATAAGTTTTAAGCCGCCTTAACTTAGTAAATTACGCGATACAAGACCTCTTGGCTTGTTAGCAAGAAAAATTACGTCAGACAAAGCTCTCTAAAGCTACAAGTTTTGTAATGACGAGATAGCCAGTAATTTGGCCCGAATTAATGGATGTTGGACTGACCAATCTGACTCATATTCGAGAAATTGATGAATGATATTGCTTTTGGTCGAGATCAATCGACCTTATATTAATTTAATAAAATAGATATACTCGTAAAGAGATAAGGAAGTACTTAATTTAATTTGGCTCACTTTTTTTATTGTCCTCAATATTGTATTGTTAAGATATCACTAATAAAAAAATTCATATTATATTGGCAGATATACGTTACTCCACTTTAACATCAAACAAAGGCGGTATGTGCATAAGTGCAGTGCACTATCAAGTAAAAATATGTGTAAACAAATTGAGTTGATAAATATCAAACGCTATATGTCCACAACAATCCAGCACAATGGCTATGTGGACCTACTAGTTTCTGGATTAAAACAGAGATTTTTTGGCCGTCTTTTCATTGTAATAATATTTTTATTTTAATAGTAGTAAATGACCATATTTTTTTACTACACTTTGTAGAACAAATGTCAAAAAAAAATTGGGTGGACAGACTGGCGTTTGATATTTATCAATTTATTTATTTAATTATTTACTTAATGGCAGTTTATTACATATTTTTTGATAGATAAGTCCCAACTCTACGGGACTATAAGTCTTGTGTTGAGTTGGACGAGCAATTAGTTGACATAGACACATGAGTAAAATCAAAAATATAATAATAACAATAAAAAACAAATATATGGCACATCAATATGATTCACAATTAGTAATTGATAGTTAAAATAAGTGATACAAAGAAACAGGAATTTATTGCAACATTATTTTTTTTATTTTTTTTTTATTTTTATTAACATACACGGCATAATTGCCTTTTACAAATTTATAATATAAACATATAAGGTTTGATATTTTTTAAACTACATATTTGCACTCAAAACTAAGGAACAATAATCAAGCCTAAAAATTATATAACATAATATTTAAAAAAAAAAAAAAAGTTTAAATAAAACAAAAGTTTGAAATAAAAAGTATACGAGAACTTTAAAAATTAATATAAAAAGTAAATCAAATTTTAAACATAATAAGGTTTATAATAAAAATATATATAAAAACAGAAAATCATATATGAAGTAACTACATTAAATATGATTACTGCTCATCTTTGAAAAAGTTTATAAGGTTTGTTCTACAAGAACAATACCCCACATAAAATATATCCGATATGTGGGAACAACTATTGCCGAGTTCATGAAGTCGGCTTAATACGGCATTACAATTATACACTGTGCGTGAGTTGTTACTGCAAAACGGTGGCACCCGCCTAGTTATCCTTCCAGGCACCCTGAAGTACTGGTAGAACATTATTTATTTATTATATATAGGGCCTAAGCTAATTACAACAGTTATATGAAGAAAAAAATGTACAAGAAACTGAACAAATATAACATAAAACTATGTAGCAAAAAAAAGGAAAATAAAATAATGGTATACAATATATTCATAAACACGATAAACGTATGAGACTTCGAGCTAAACCGTGCCAATCCATCTTCATCCTACACTGTTTAAGTGGCGAAGAGATCTACAAAAAGCTAGAAGATCTATCCCAAAGAATTTAAAGTTGTTTGACAAATTGACTAATCTACACATTCTGGACATGGGGATGGGGGCAAGTTGCTCTTGAAAGATTTGATAAAAAGCAGATTTTGACTTTTGATGATAGGTTGGTTTAAAAAAAAAATGATTGCAACAGAGATATTATATTCATTATTCAATATTAGCGACAAAAGATCTCATTTTGCCTACGCATGCGCGCCGTGCATATTCTGTACTATTTTAACCCTAAATTTGTATGAAAAATACCATACTTACTAAAATCGTGATTTGAGCGAGATGGACTCTGCGTCATACCAGTGAATCGTGCGTTAGAGGGAAAAGACAATATATTTATATGCTCTTGGCTTTGCCAACGCCTCAGCAGATTTGAAGTTGAAGTGAAGATGAGTTCGTTCGAATAATGATGGTATAAGTTATGTATAATGTGCGTATAATGTTAGTGCGCACAAAAAAGTATTCAAACAAAAACAATGGCGAATTTAGCGATCCAGGTTCCCGTGCGCAGACTGTGATATTATTATCGCTCGTTTACCATGTCAGACTTATCTTACTTTCTTACACTTTATGTAGGTACAAGTTGACAAAATGTAAACAAATGCACTTGGTAGGTTTTTCGTCAGGTTTCGCCAGTGACATCAAAACATGTTCTTAATGACGTGACACGTTACTAGCGCCAAAAAATTGGCATTTCAATTCGTGGGTTATTTTGATAATAAACGTAAACATTAAAAAAAAAGTATCTGAAATTATTGATGTTTTTTGCAATAAAACAAAGTGTACTTCAGATTTTAATATATGAATGTATTTAAACATGCCTTCAAAATAAATACAGTTACACCAAAAAATTAATGTAAAGTGATTTAATATGTAACTCATTAAAACGCAAAATCAATGAGAACCCTGAGCTTGCTTCTTTGCTACGAGGCGGTTCCATCTGGGGTAATAAGAGGCAATGACTCCTGAAGTGTGTTGCTTATGTCCAGTTTATTTAGTTGTTTTGTTTTGGTTGCTGTAACTGCAGAACACTTTGCTTCACACAGATAGGATGTCGGAAATGGCAGAAGTGCTGAGGTGGTCCACTTTGTTTAAATGCAAAAAACATCAAGAGTCCAGGTGAGCTATATAAATATGTCCTTTTCTCTACGCACTCTTTCAAAACCTACTCTGGCACATTTCGTTCAATGTGACTCCCGTGGTTTATGCTTTAAGGTACATATATAATAGTCAGATTTTGTTGTGCATTTGATCTGGTTTATGTAACAACTTAAACGTGTGTAGTTTTTATTTTTATTCATCATCATCCTTCCATGTGTGTTCGAGATGTGATGTGATCTGATGTCGAGAACCTGATGCCTTTTAAAATAGGCAAGCGTAATTAAGGCTTTCAGGAGGTATACGCAGTATATGGCCCAGCCAACCGAATCGCCTTTCTTTGATGACAGTTGTCACCGAAGTTTTTTGCGTCTGTCCTCCATCTTCATTCATTACGAAGTCAAACCACTGCATCCTCAAGATTCTTCCGAGACATCAATTCTCATTTTTTTATTAGAAAGCGCAACGTGTACACACGCTAGCTACTAACCTGCTTAGACTTATACAACAGCCGAGATAAATTGAAATTTTTAGTTCAATTGGTAATTGTAGGATTTTAAGCATTAATAACAATACAAGTGATGAATGATGACGTCACATAATAAGTGTTCACTCTTGGAATTCCAGAGTTGATCGTATTGACCCAAATTGACACTTACATTACAAAGGCGGTTGGAATCATCGCCTTTTTAGTAAACAACATACGATTCAACAGAACAGACTATACCTTAAAAAGACTGCTGATACTTACCGGTACATAATGTTATGAAAATTATTCATTGTTATTTTATTACAATTAATTTTAATTTATACAGTAACACATCAGTGGAAAAGTACGGCTGCCATCGTTTGACGGAAAAAAAATGTAAAATTAATAACTTTTAAAATATTTAAGTAATTATAAATTTATTAACCGTTTATTTTTTACAAAAATTCACTGCTAAAAGTGTTAATAAATTATTTTTTTATTGAGTTAATTTATATGTTATAATCAACGTGGACCGGTCGTAGTCCCGTGGCTAGTGTCACGGACTCACGTATCGTAGATCCGAGGTTCGAACCACGTTCTACCACAACTTGATTTTATAATAGTAAGTTTGTACAATTCGTTAAAAATGCCCACAAAAAATGTAATGTTTGGGTAAATCATAGGCCCGCAAATATTTCTTTTTTTTACAAAAGTAAATAAAACGCGTATTTAACATGCTTATTTTAACAGAAACAATTCCTTTTTAATTTATTTACATTCTTTTCATATTTTACGGCATCTCATACATTTTCATTTAGTGCAAAATGGAGATAGATTAAAAAAAAAAAATAAGATCCTAAACTTTGGAAGACAGGGAACAGATTTACAAGGAACCTGAAATAATCGACAGCGTAAAAAAAACCTTTAAGAGGAAACGTATTCCCGTATTTTCTTCCCGGGCTATGGCACTAGAGTAGTGATTTTTTTTACAAACTTTAAATATTTACTATTGGCAAGTTTTTGTTATTGATTTTTAGATGAATCGTTTCTTATGGGAGCTAGGACCACCCAAAAACCCATAAAAGTCCTCAGAGTTTTATCTACCTCCCGGATGTACGGTAGACAAATACGATTAATAATTTCGATAAACGGAAAAGGTATTGACACAGATAAGTTGATTCTAAAACGAATTCTCAAAAAAAAAAACTGAATCGGTACGGTTTTGGGGTGCGAATAATGGGACAACGAAACCTCGATTTGGTCGATTTTAGTTAAGCATAATCAGTCCGCCATGCAGTGGTCTTTTTCGCACAATATCTACGGGAGAGTAACAGAAAAACTAATATTTTCCCCGTCCCAATTTTATTGTCATTTTTTGTATCTTACAAAAGAAAACGCCTTAAAATATTGATTCGAATATCAACATTTCGCATTGTAAGGAAATGCGCAAACCACTAAAGAGACATATTTCAAAAATGAAGAGCAAACATCCAAAAAGTGTCACATAAATGTAGGGATAAAAAAATAAAGAAAAACTTGAAAAATAAATGCATGCACTTTCAATCATTTTTTATAAAAGACAAAACGCATTTCGAATGAAAAGTGTGGGTTTTTCTCATAAGACATGAACTTTGAAATTTGATAAAAACCTTTTTTTGTTAAATTTGGACAAATCACTTTTTGAGCGTTTGCTCCTCAAATATCAACGCATGAATATTTGTTTTTGTTGAGATCTATCAATCTAAAATATTTTTTCAACAGAGATGAAGCAGTATAATATATTGGGATGTCTGTTGATAATATGGAAGTCTACGCATTCACAAACCGTGTATCAATCTTCAAAATACTACTACTACTACTACTACTACCATCACGCCATTTCCCCGTAGGGGTAGGCAGAGAGAATGGACCGCCACACACGTCTATCCTGGCATACACTCCTAGCCTCTTCCACATTCATACATCTTGTCATACATGCCCTTCGGTTCTGTCTGCTTTTTATGTTTATTGAAATTTGATTCCCGCCCTTTTATAAGATAAATGGTGACGTAATTTTCTGGCGTGGGAACCGGATGACGATGAAATATGATAATTAGAGAAGATAAGACATCTTTGCAAATATGGTGAGGGCCATAAATATATGTGAGAGGTGAAAGAAAGTGCTGATGCACGAACAAAAAATCTCTATCACCTTGGACAGGTGCTATTGACTCGATGCCTACTCCAAAGAATGAATCCAGAATAGGAAAATGCAGATAAGTAGGTTTTGAGGTTTTTTCAAAACACCACTTCACTCTCAAAGCTTCGCACCTCTGCTGGAAGAACACATTCCATGCCATAGAGCGTGCTACCGCAAATGCACGTTCACCAAATTAAGTCGGCTGGTTGCGTACATATATAATAACTTTTTATGAAGCTAATCTAGGCGTATCTGTCTGTCACCAAGTGCATCTGTAATGTTATCGATGTAGTATGCCGTATGTGTTTCTTTCTGTATAGTTTTTAATATAAAAAAATATATAATTTAATACTTCCCGTTCTTTTATTGTTTTATGTATAAATCTTACTTCATGCTGCGTTTTTTTAAAAACAAATGTTGTTTTTGTAAATGTATTTTTTGAAAGTAAAATAATTGTATTTCTATTTTAAATTATAAGTTGGTAGTTCTATGTCAATGTTTAAAAAAAACATTGTTAAAAAAAATAATCCGAAAAAATAATTAAATACAAGATTAAATAATATTTGTTTGATAAATATAAATTAAAATAAACATTAATGTATACTCATATAATTTTAATAAGACAAACATAAATATAATTCAATGTAATTGAAAAAAAATATGGTCAACTGAAAATTAAGTTTTAAAACGAAATGCTGCAAAATAATTTTATTCGCAGTGATGTAACGTCATGTTAACTTAAGCAAAATACAGAATTTTCTAATGTTCAGACATTTGGGAAAAAAAATACTGTTAAATAATTCCTTTTCCATAATTAATAAAATTTATAATGTAATTTAGACCTGCAATAGTAAAATAAATTTTAAATCATAAACACGCCGGATTTATACCTAGTGTGTACTCTCCCTTACTGCCAACAACTTCATCATTTAAATAAATAAGAAAGTATTTCAAGGCTTGTGTCCTATTTATTTATTCTGTTTAACTTCTATAGCGCTTTTTCATTTAAAAAATCACCTCAAAGACGCTGTACAATAAACATCCCAACGTGTCTTGCAGCTACAGAGTGCATAGGCAGTTGGGAGTTGGGATTCAGTTTCTTATTTTCAATTATACAAAATTTTAGTAAAATAAATAAGCTAGATTGCGACAGATCTTGCAGCTACAGAGCAGACCGACAGTTAGAAATCTAGCCGCAATTTACATTTGACAAACAACGGGACTGGCATTTTAAAACAGAATTATTTAAAAAAATCTAGATAACGACATATCCTGCATCCTGCAGCTACAGAGTGCATAAACAGTTAAAATTCTAGACCATATTTTTTAATATTAGAAGGTTATGTTAGAAGAGTGTTAGTTTGAAGTTAATGTTAGACTTGTGTTACGCTATAGACACGCGAGAGTTTAAAACATGCTATAATGAAGAACTACGGTCTATATTAAGTACAGTGTTTTTTGTCTAGTTAAATTTAGCAAAATGATTTAAAAACGTTAATATTTTATCACTTCGTAACTGGGTTACAAATTGATACATCAACGAATAACCGTTTCGAAGATTAATGGTTCCGTTGTTTACTTGGGTCCAATGTCAACTCATACAAAAAGCTTGGCAAAAAATCTACGCGAAGGGTTTTTATACGGAAAATAAACGATAAATATAAATTTATCATCTGTCAAGAACGTTATTGGTTTAGGATTGAATAAGGTTGCAGAAATATTTTTGCACTTTTTGCTCATAAAACCAAGTTGATATACTTATCTACTGAAAGCAGAACTTCTACTACTACTACTACTACTACCATCACGCCATTTCCCCGTAGGGGTAGGCAGAGAGAATGGACCGCCACACACGTCTATCCTGGCATACAATCCTAGCCTCTTCCACATTCATACATCTTGTCATACATGCCCTTCGGTTCTGTCTGCTTTTGACATGACCAGACTTGAGATTTTGGTATATCTGATCATGCCACGTCTTCCTTGGTCGTCCTCGTCTCACATTTCCGTTCATTTTCGCCATTTAAACTTGTTTTACCATTCTTTCGTCATCCATTCGTTCTACGTGACCAAACCATCTCAGAGACCCTTTATTAATCTTATCAATCAAACTTGACTCAGATTTACACTCTCGCCTGATTTCATCATTCGTAACCCTGTCATACATTGATTTACCACACATTCGTCTTAGAGATCGGATTTCAACCGCGTTCACTCGGCTTTCATCCTTCCTCTGCCAGTTCCATGTTTCACTTCCATACATAAGTGTTGGGACTAAAACTTCGTTGTGCACTGCCAGTTTAGCTTCGATTGACATATTTTTATTAGAAATTACTGTGCTTAGTGCTCCGTTCATTTTGTTGCCCGCATTCACTATTCTTTCAACATCTTTTTCTCTTCTTCCATCTCTTGAAAACATGCTCCCCAGATACACAAATTCTTCTACTGGCTCGAGACATTCGTTGTTTACATTTATTATGCAGTCAGTAACCTCACTATCCCTTTAAAATACCATCACTTTTGACTTACTTTCGTTCATCGCCAATTCGCTCTCCAGGCATACATCATACATTCTAGAGACTATTTGCTGAAAATCAGCCTTACACTCTCAGACTCAGATTTACACTCTCGCCTTTATTTATTTATTTATTATTATGGATAACTTATATAGCGCCATTTTCGTAATAAAATACCTCAAGGGCGCTTTACATGGTGATTCTATTGTTAAGTTAATTAAATAAAAGCTTTTAAATTTGTAAATTAATTAAAATAATTTATTTTGTTGTCACGTGCTACGGATTTATTCTAATGATTCTGATCGCCTGATTTCATCATTCGAAAGCAGAACTCGCTTAAAATAAAATAATTTATACACTAACGAACTTCAATAAATATTTATAAACTTGATCAATAGATATTAAAAAAACAATTTTTTTTAAAATTAAGTTTGTGGCGAAGAGATCTAAGCAAAAAATATCAAACATTCCTCTTCTAACACGACTACTACCATCACGCCATTTCCCCGCATAGGCAGAGATAATATACCGCCAAACACATCTATCTTAACATACATTTTATATATATTATGTATGACAGAAGAGATTTGCCATTTTTAAGCAGATTCAAAAAGTTTCTTTTTTTAGTAAACAGCAAATACTTTTAACATATCACAAAAGACATGAAGAACATTTTACAGTATGGAATATATAAGTCTAGGCTTCCAGAGGGCAATGCCTAAAAACAATTTTTCAATTTGTAAACTTCTTATACGAGTCGGTTAGTTTAAACCATTGAGTTAAGACCAAATGCAGTATATTGAGTGTTACATAGTGTGAAAAGTGGTCACTTAAACCAGCCAGTGACAGATCATAAACCCCGTAAATGCCTAGACTTCCATACTTCTTAAAAATTCCCTATATGTTGCAACAAATTCAGGTCTTAATACCTAAAAATGTTTGCAAACATTTTGACATACTTAAAGCATTGTTGATTTTAATTATTGCTTCAGACTTGTCAATAATTCTACCATATTTTTTTTGTTGAACAACTGTAATAAGACACGCCTAGAATTTTGGAAGATTTCGTTATTTTATTACGTGCGAAGAACGGTCGACAACTAGACATGATACTAAACAAATAATAGATGAGTGACGTCGAACAAGACCTATTTTGTCTGTGAGAAAGATTCCGAGAATTTTGGAGGATATTGAATTCAAGAGGACTTCACGATACGCGACCTTCCGAGGAATTTATGGCACTGATGATTCGACATTGACATGTTGTTATTTTAATTTCCACAACATTTTGTAGTACATTTTTTAATACAACACATTAATGTTTTTTTAATCGCTTAAATTATTTTGAAAAAAGAATCTAAAACGCAAGTTTAAAAAAAGAAGTAGATCCATGAATTATAAAATTGAGCATAGAAACAAAATTCCGTAATAATAATAATAATATTTGGCTGATTTATACAGCGCCATTTAATCACCTTAAGGTCGCTTTTCAATTGTATACTTAAACTTACATTGTAACTTAACAAAAGTGACATAATATATTTTCTGATTTAAAATTGAGGGGAGGGTATGATAATCAATCTTAGAAGTCGAAAACACTTTCAAAAAATAATAATCACTTAACAGATATTGTCAGCACAATGACAAAACGAGAATTTAATCAATAATATAGATATGTATATATTTGGACAAATTTTGAAACTTTTTGATTAAATGTATTTTTTTTAAAGTATTTTTTTTTTCTACATATTTCACGTACCTACCTATCGCAGGTCTTGCGAAAAACAGAAATTTTTATTTGTAGTTTTTTTTTGTTATTATGTCGATTTTTTATGTATTAAAAACACGCCGACTAACTAATTTATCGTTGGTTTGACGGATTCTAGTTTTAGTTTATGTTTTTATTTTATTTATTAAAAAAATATTTATTAATAGAAAACAACAGCATTAAAACAAAAAAAATTACAATATTAACCAAAATTATAGGCCAATTATAGTTTTATGTATATAACTTAATACAATGCCAAAAAAACTGGTAAAGTCAATCCGTATCAATTCACTTGTAAAAAAATATACATCATAATAATGATACAAATAAAAAAGTTTTTTGTTTACTCGGTCTTAAAAAATCTTTTCGCCAGCAGATCCACACGGAGTAACCCAGATCACCTAGATCAGCTTTACCTTTTTTCTTCTTTCAAACAAGATAAAATAAATAAAATATGAGAGCATACAAAAAAATAAATATGTTACTTCTGTTAACTTTTGTATGTTTCATGTATTTAGATAAATATATTATATATCAAAAGAAAACCGAAGAGAAGTAATTGGCTACAGAATAAAAGCGTTTTAAATTTTTAGTTCAACAAAAAACGTGTAACGGACGGTTCCGGTTTGCACTTGCGATTCTCGACCTGAATACATACAGCTCAATGTATTTCTGTAAACTGTAGCAAACTTCGTAATTAATAATCATATAATAGTTTATCTCCATATAAGTGACTCTATTAGCCGGTCACGTATTATTACACCAAAAAAAATACATATCTGTTGGTAAGTTAGTGCTTATCATAACTATGCCTTTTTTTTTTTTTTTTAAGATATACTTGGTAAAATACATGAAAATATTTGATATTCTAAAGAGATAATATAATACAGCGTTAACATCCTCGATTAGTATTCAATTTTTAAGGAAGCCCCTTTCGCTTGCAATATCATTTTGTAAAATCTTTACAGGCGACCCCACACAGCGGATTCTGGGGCCTTATCAGATTGTAAAAGGATTCCTTACAAGATGGTGATTTTGTGGTGGGCCAAAAGCAAAACATATTTCTCACAGGCCATTTGCAACTCAAAAGGTCAAATGAAAATACACGGCGTGTACGGAAACAAGAAATGAAAATATCTCTTCCGTACAGCATCGGGAGTGTATTTTTATATGAAAATTTCAACAAATCCTAATTGAAACATTTTGATTAACTTCTAATGGGTGACACCCAGTACTTGTCTGCAAAGATTGCGACATTATAAAAATATTGATATGGACCACTCTTCTATCTCATATACACTAAAGATATAGAGAACATTTTTAAAGAATGTGGATTGTGGTCTCACTGCTATGCAGATGATACGCAGATTTAGTTTAATTGTGAACCAGGCGAGAGAAGTGTCCTTGTTAATTTAATTGATGGAAGCATTTATTTTATTTATTTATGCTTTATCAAGTTAGTTCATAACATTTTAAGAACTAATATAAACTTTTAATAATGTTACAATTTTTTTCATCAAAATTTCTCAATTGAATATTTTTTCAAATTAATTTTAAATATTTCAATTTTTTCTATTTCTTTTATTTCTTCAGGTAACTCATTGTACAGCTTCAATCCCTTGTACAATGAGTTTTGAGATTCTGTTTTTTTCCTCATTGGTAATCTTATCTTTTTTTTACCCCTTGTTTTATATGTATGGCATTGTTGGTTAAATTTTATTTTTTTCATCCCCTTAATTATTTTATGTATAAAAATTGCCACATTATATTTAATTTGTTGCTTTACTGTGAGCAAGCCAATTTCTTTGTGCATTCTTTCTACATTAGAATATATATATTTTTTTAGTATTGTCCTCATTGCCTTATTTTGAAGAATTTGTATATTTTGAATTTCTCCTTCATTACATAAAAAAAGAATGGAAGAACAGTAATTTATGTGTGGACATATTATTGTTTTATATATGAGAATACTACTTTTTAAATCTATTACATTTCGTAATCTTCCCATAAAATGAATTTTTTTTTGTTACATATTGAGTATGTTTTTTTAAATTTAAATATCTATCCAAGAAGACCCCGAGATACTTTATTTCGTCCACATAATTTATATTCATATTATCAATATTGATTTTGTAACCCTGGGGTATTATTTTTTTCCCAATATTCATATATTTTGTTTTTGATATATTTAATTTCAATGAATAAGAATTTCATGCATTGAGAAAATAAGAAACTGGAAACTCATCAAAAACGGAACAACTATGAGTGGCTTTATCCAGACGACAGAATTTGATCCAGGATACGGCCCTACCCGATGTAGGGAGTACCGCTTTACCCACCGTTAAACTACTGGGAGTCTTACTTAATTCTGACCTTTCTCTTGACGCCCAAATTAGTAGAACGATAAGTTCATGCTTCTACCAGCTGATACAAATTAAATACATACGCAAAAATTTGCCGGTTGATTCCAACGGTCAATTAATAAATGCGTTTGTAGTGCCGAAAGTCGATTATTGTAATGGTATCTATGCAGATCTACCAATGAACAAAATGACTCGCCTACAGTCTGTATAAAATGCTGCAGCGAGACTTATTTACGAGATCTTAAATTCAGTCATATCACTCCACTACTTCGGATTACACTGGCTACGTTTTCCACAGAGGGTGGAATACAAACTCTGTTGACGTATGTAAAAATCACTGCACAACTCTGCTCCGGAATATCTAAGGGCATGCATTCCAGATGAACTAGCTGAAAGGCGTCGTACGCTTAGATCAGCTACGTATTACGGTGAGAGGAAAAGTTATTATACCTCTACGCATACAGCGCACTAAATTCAATGAACGCGCATTTGTGGTCGCAGGCCCTGTGGCATGGAATGCTCTCCCAGCAGAGGCGCAAGGTTTTTGAAAGTGAAGTGAAATTTAAAAAAAACTTAAAACCCACTTGTTCTCTAAATCTGTAGCATGTTTTAACAAAATATTAAAAAAAAAAAATTACAAATTTAAAAGCTTCAATCAAGTTTATTTATCAATAGAATCACTATGTAAAGCGCCTTTGGGGTATTATATTACGAAAATGGCGCTATATAAGTTATCCATTATAATAATAAATGATTGAAAAACTATCAGGCCAACATAACATAAAAAAAGTATTTTGAGGCGTTTTCTTATTTGTTATTTGTTCCCTACTTTTGTTTTATGCAAGGTTTTATCGAATATATTTATCTTGAAATTGTGTTAGTAGACTTTAATTTTCTTCGACCGAAGATAATAACAATGCAAAACCAGAATTAATGAAATAACAGTTTAAAAAATTCCAATTATAATAATAAATAAAAAATAGTCGTAAATGTTTGACACAAAAAACAAAGAGAGCTGAATACCACCATGAAATAGCTTAGCCTGCTTGATCGTCCCCGTGATGAATCTAACTGTCTCTCTTAGCAGTTCAGAAGCTCAGCTGGGTTATTTGTCGCAGTAATCCGAGTGTTTAGTTTGCATTCAAGCTCCTATCATAGAATATCGAACGAATTTTCAGGCGTTGTTTACCTACAAATAATTCCAAAAAATTGTACACATATCATTGAAGCTCTATTAAAAAAAAAACAGTTCCAAGGTACTAGCTTCTTAACTTTCACAAAAATCAACAGCCTGCTCACCATATACCGCATCGTAGGGTTAAGTCTCATTGGCGGTGCCCACTGCAGATTAAATTTGCCTATTTTACTTGCAATTGTAAAAATGCCTAGTGTTTCATTAACAGGAAAAGTAAGATTTTAAATTTAATATTTGAAAATGGAATAACAACGTCTTAGAGCAAGGAACGTAAAAAACAAATAAATATGAACAATATTTTGAGTCTATGTAAATTTTTGTAGATAAGAACTGGATTTAACAGCTTATTATTTATTTATTTGACAATTGGAGTCTGCATTATTTTAGGGGTTGTTTAATCCATCACGCAATGCAGACTGTAAATATAAATTAGGAGTTAATGAATAGAAAATAGATAGCTCCTTAATTGCCGACATGTACAGAAAAATAGATCCATATTATCCGCAGAAGCCGTATTCAGCAAGTGAATTGTCCTATTACTGGGTGAAATCTGACTTGCCTTTGTACGGCTTCTGAATGCGTAAAACAGTGAATGAAATCTCGCTCTAGTATAATTATTGAAAACACAAGTTGCCACTTTAATCAGTCGATGACAGGTCATAAGCCGTATAACTGTAAAATGTTCTCTCTGTTGTCATTTAAAAAAAACATAATTCGAAAATTGCATTATGTATAAAGAGATGCCTGAATGTATGAAGAATAAAAAGAGTTTTAATGAATTAAAAAAAAAATGTTAATGTTTACTCTAAGATGATGAACATATATATGTAATTAAATTAAGCGTAAATATTATTTTAAATAATTTTTGTAATATAAACTCACTTAAAAAATAAAAACAAAATCTATATTAATGGAAATAAATATATTTATTTTTTCACGTTTTAATTTATTATAAAATAATCGGCTTATCGATTCTAATATCTACACTAAAACTTGATATTATCATATATATACATATAAGCTGTGATAAAATATCGCTTATCTTCAACTACGCTTACTGAGTTTATCAGCCCGAATAGCGTTAAAAGTTTTCATAATATAATAAATAATCAACATCAATAAGTAAAAAAAGGTGGCTTGGTGGGATTTTAGTAGTTTAAAATTGAAATATTTTTAAGCGTATAATGTTGTTCAGTAAATAAATAAGCTGAAAATTAGTAAATAAGGTTTAGATCATTTGTATATACTTTTGACTATAACAGTTTTTAAATTACAATATTCAATGTAATAAAAGTCTTTAAATGACATTTAATTTCAAAATGCAATCCACTACACAGACAACAAAATTGAGAATGCCGAAAAAAGTTACTTGCAATTAAAATTTTTACAGATTTTTCAATTTCTCGTAATGGGACGATTTGTTACGCCGTTGAGACGTCACAACCATGTGACGTGACATAATTTAAAGAAGATTTGCAAAATCCCAAATTCAATAGCCTTTCACTTTTGGGGAGCGGAATAAATCTTGACAGCATGAATACACGTTTTTTCCTGTGTTTTCGGAATACAAAAAGGCGAATAGTAAATTCCTCTTATGGTTGTAAATGGCCTAAAGATGGCGCCAAGAGCTTATAAATAGTCAAACGGTTAACTGTCCAAACCCAAAAGCCGCAGGAAGACGTATTGTATACTGTATTGTGCGTGAGGGATTAAACATAACCAACAATACATGGGATAAACCTACAATATACCTACGTGCTTGTCTGCGGTGTTGATATTTATGTTGTTTTATTCTCATTGAACACTGCTCTCGCCGTGGCCGAGGACCAGGAGGATTGGGGGCGTATCGTATATCTAGTCCTTGACATATAATATGTGGTGATAAGGTTATGAACACTGGCAACAACGAAATCCAGGCAGTCCTCAACAATCAACTTAACACGCCACCAGCTACTAAAAAACGGAAATTAGTGATGGCAGAAATTTTCAAATCAGCGCTGGTAGTTGACGTCTTGCACAACGTCGTAACCGACATCAAATAGTTTCGCTAATTTATTCGTTATTCGTTTTACGATAAGGCTAAATTTATAGCATTGTCCACATTTCGTAATGGTATATTCAAACATCTGTTATAGCTAAGTAAGATACTCAAATTTGTAATAAATTTCACTTAACATGTCAGTGAATCTTTTCATTTAAATACACGCAACCTGTACAACAAAACTCCAGGTAAGTTAAATTTAATCTAATCAATCTTACACGAAAAACATTCACTACATGGTAAAGGGAGAAGAGTCACGAAAAATACGAAATGGAGTTAATTATACTTGTTATTGTTTTTTGATTAAATTATTTCTTATATAAAATCACTTTACTATTACTCTTAAAACCGTTACATTTTTATCATACTTTTAAAAAAGGGACGCGTCAGGTTGTCCAAGAATTATATCAAATTACTGATGTATTGTTTAAGAATGCAGAATTTAATTAATGCCTTGCCGAATTAGTGAGTTTAAAGCAGTGTTAAAATCATGTGTCTTTTTTAATTTGTTAAATAAAGCCCCCGGCACATGAACCTTAACTTGATGTTGAAATTAAATTCAATACTCGTATTTCCTAAAATCCTTTTTAAAAAGCTCTCTTGACTCATTGTAAGAGGAATATTATAAGCGAAATATGCACGTTAACACAATTCATTCGAATTTTTAATACCCTCTGCTTTGTGTGTGCGTAACAATAAGTTTCCAAATAAATCGTTCTAGTGACTACTAACACAAATGAAATTTGTATGTATACTAGGTTCACGGACAAGCACTAACATGTCAACATAGGGTTATTAAACGTTCGAATGCACTGTACATATATATGATGATGCTTATATTTTACTATAGCTCTATAGACATCTTTATGGCAAAACTAACGATTTTACCTTTATGTTTTTTGTATAGGTACATACAGTACCGTTTGCTTCGACTGCTACGACTTCAGAATACATGCATAAGGTACATTTTTGGTCTTAGGAAATATGACCACATTTCTGATTATCGTAGGCAACTGAAATGCCTCAAAATTAGACAGCGGAGAGACTATCACTCCCTCTCATTTCTGTTCAATGTACTTCATAGTCCTAACGCTCCTATATACCTCCGTGAAAATTTTCAACGCTTATCAGTTCATGGTTTACCTCTTCATTGTAATTCTCAAGGCACTCTCTTAATACCCATCCACAATTGCTCTTTCTTCAACTCATATAGTGTCCATGCCGCTCGACTGTGAAATCATCTCCCATTTACCATCAAAGATGTTACTACAGTATCTCTGTTTAAATCACGTTTGAAGAAACATCTCCTTTCTCTTCCTTAATCTCTCCTTCTTTACTTTTCCCCTTTTTCTCATTGAGTAATAGTTTTGATTTAAGTTAATTTATCAACAAATACGTTTATTTCTATTTTTATATATCTTTAGCTTTTTATTTTTTTTCTATTGAATATGTTCTGTAACTTGAATTATAAAAATAAAACTTTTGTTTTATTGGTTGGGTGGAAGAAATTGCCATTTGGCAATAAGCCCACCAATGTACAAATAACATTATGTACAAAAAGTTAAATAAATAAATAATTAATATTATCACTTTGCATAATTTGTGTGGCGCAATTTTTTTTTGAAAATCACCGTAAGGTCGCTATACAATAAATATCCCAACGCGTCTTGCAGCTACATAGCGCATAGGATATTACAATTCTAGTTATCTGTTTCTATATTTAAAAAAAAGCAATAGTACACTTCTTATATGTATTGTTTTGATTTTTTAAATGTAAATAATAACCGTTTGCAGACAGGAGCTAGATAACAATAAGTCCTGCAGCTAAAAAGTGCATGGGCGGTCTAAAATTTCATTTGCGCTTAAGATAAATTTAAGAAAAATAAGCAACGTTTGATGCAGTTTTAATATCATCAATTACTGAGTTTTCATACTAATTTCAATCCGATTTGATAGTATGTTTACCTTTTATAACATTAATTTATAGTTATCGTATAATAAGTAGGAAATTTAATTAATAAATCAATCCACAATAAACCACAGCTTTAATATAATTGGGTGTATAATATTAACTTATGATATCGAATAATCACGATTTAAGAGTGGATTAATCTATATCAATATTAATTAATTCACTTTGGATCTAAATAACTACTCGGATGACCCGAATACGGGCTACTATCATGACAGCCGCGATATTATCTCAAATTTGAAATAATTTTCATTATTCATAAAAAGGGATCATTAGTCAATATTTAAATTCATATAACCACGACATCTTACATAATATTTAATCCGAATGACAGAGATAAGAGTTATGGTTGCGTTGACTCGTCACATCATTAGTCTTCTACAATACAGTAATACATTTTAATGTATTCTTCTTCATTCTACTAACAGTTTTAATGATTGGCCAATTTATTCAATTCTACTACTAGCCGTTATCCCTTGTGTGACAGTAGTTGTTTGATTCCGCAATTTTGTTTCTAATTATTTATTTATTTATTTATTATATAGGGTGTTCATTAAACCCTGTCACATCCGAAACCACGATGATCAGTATAAACATGAATACATTATTGGCACATTAAAATACATTAAGGACGAATAAAATTTAAAAAAATAAAACGTCAAAAAAAGCAAATGGTTGCCTACTTCTGTAGGGGAGAAACAAGGAGGAGGGAGTCTGATAGTTCTGATACGCCACCGCCGATATCTGCGCTACCGCGCTCCTCTCACTTCTCCCCTACAGAAGTAAGCAACCATTTGTTTTTATAAATATTTTATTTAAAAAAAAATATTTCTTTTAAATATTTTTTTGAATATGCTAATATGTCTTATTGCCTATACTGATCATCGTGGTTTCAGATGTGACAGGGTTTAAAGAACACTGTTTATACGGCCTAAGTCAATTACAACAGTTACATGAAGAAATAAAAATACAAGAAACTGAACAAAAAGATCATAGAACTATGTAGCAAAGACAAACAAGGAAAATAAATAAGACTTCGAGCTAAACCGTGCCAATACATCTTCATTCTACACTGTTTAAGTGGCAAAGAGATCTACAAAAAACCAGAAGATCTATCCCAAATAATTTAAAGTTGTTTGACAAATTGAGTACAATAATGGTATCCAATATATTCATAAAAACGAAAGACACAAGACTTCGAGTTAAATTATGCCAATCCAACTTCATCCCACACTGTTTTAGCAGCGAAGAGATCTACGAAAAGCCGGAAGATCTATCCCAAAGAATCCAAGTCGTGTGATGAATGGAGTAATATCCACATTCTGGACATTGGGGCATGAAAATAAAAGCTGTTTTTAGAAGATTTAATAAATAGCAGATTTTGACTTCTGGTGACATGGTTGATAACAATACATGTAAGAAACACATCTGCATTAAAAGTGAAAAATTCCAAGATAAGATATATACTCCTTGCAAGTTAGGATAGAAACAAACCAATAATTTAAACGAAATCGTATTTTTATATATTTTTTAATGGCTGAAATCTTGATGTGGGAGTTTGGTAGTAATCCGTGACTCTATCTCATTTAGGGTTATATGACAGGTGTTTGCCGCATTTAACAGGCATTGAAAGGTTAAGACAGGGGTGCTGCCGGCATTTCTCTGAGACAGGCATTTTTGAATATCATACTAAAATTTAGTCTACTGAGAAAGAAGATATATCAGTTTTAGAAATAATCATTTTTATATGTAACACAACTTTAAGTTCCCTCAAAACGCTTAAGAATGAAAATTTTATGTCACCGCCGGTTACTTGAAAACGTTATTTTGGTCTCATAAAAATAGAAATTAAAAATAAAACAACTATATACTATATAATAAAGGGCCTTACTCATAAACTTGGTATAAAGTTACATCGAAGTGGAGTGCTATAATTTGGATGGGAATACCATTCTTATTGGTGGTAGAATAAGAATGTAATTCCCATCCGAATTATACTACTATACTTAGGCGTAACTTTAAGCCGAGTTTATGAGTAAGGCCCTAAGTCGGTTGAATCGCACTCGCGTCAATGAAGATTTTAGCACTGACATTTCAAAAAATCAACAGATGGAAAAATTGAAGAAATATGAATATTTAAACATAGGCAAAATAGTATTTGTTAAACCAGCCAATGACAGATCATAAGCCCCGTAAATGCCTAGACTTCCATGTTTTTTTTTATTTTTAATTTCATTGATAAACCCTTACGGGTAACATACATTTAACAAAATATTTTTACTTTTGAATTACACATTCTACTGTTAATGGTTATATTATTAAAATCTTTTGTTAAGGTTGTCTGAGTATTTTGCTTAGTTTTATCTGGTAGTTTATTATATAATTTCAGTCCATGGTTTATTAGTCTCGACTGTCCTAGTCTCGTTTGAGATGGTTGTTTATGATATTTTTCAGATATTCTCGTATTGTGTCCGTGTTTACTACAATATTTTTCAAGTTTTAGTTATTTGTCTACAATTACATCAGCGCTTAATTTATGAATAAATTAAAATAATTCTGGTTTAAAGAGTTCAGTTACATTTAATTGCTTAGTTTGTTTAAAAAGTTCTTTAGTTGCTGTTAGATAGGGTAGGTTTGAGTATCGTCTATTGTCTTGTTAACTTTAATAATAAGTTAAGGAATGCTATATTTGTTTAGTTTTTTATATTTTACTTTTTGTGCTGTTACATGTTCACTTAATTACCATACTTATTAGTTCTTTGCTCAATGTATTATTATTGCGTTTTTAAAAAATATTTTTTATACTAAGTTTTTAAAATCATTCTTATGTTGTTGAAATTCCATTTGTCGATGCGTTTTGAAGCTGCAAGACTTTTTGTTAGACTTTTTTTTAGCTATCATATTATTTTTATCATTATTATGTAAATGTTATCAACTATCAAATATCTAAATTTAGTAAATGGGGTCTAGAATTTCAACCGTCCATGCGCTCAGTAGCTGCAAGACTTGTTGTTATCTAAATTCTAATTTTACAAATTTGCTTTTTATTTCGTTTTTAAAATATCAATTAAACTCTAAACTTCATTGTCAAATAAAAATAATTAAAAATAAAAATGTAAATGGGGCTAGATTTCTAATTGTCCATCCGCTCTGTAGCTGCAAGACGTTTTGTTATCTAGCTCATATATATCATAATTGTAATATATCATAATTGGAGACGAGGAACTAGAATCCCAACCGTCCATGCGCTCTGTAGCTGCAAGACGTGTTGCGATATTTATTTATTGTACAGCGCCCTTGAGGTGATTTTCACAAAAATGGCGCTATATAAATTATCTTAACATTATTATTAGTAGGTCATATACTAACTTTAATATTTATTTTTGCTATCTTTGTAGTCTGTTTATGTCATTTTGATTTCCTGTTCCCCATAGTAGTTGCATATAACAGATTTTAGTTTTTACATAGGCTTCGTACATTAGAATTCTTTCCGTTTTTGGAACAAAGTTTTTCATTATTAAAGAGATATGAAAATTTCACATTTCATCATCTAAAATATTTTAAATCTCTGTTGTAATACATTGATTCTATTGTGAAATTTAAGATTAAAGCCAATATTCCGTTAACGTTTTATCCTGGTTCAGGCTCGGTAATTAGTACTGACGAGTCTCGCGGTTAGGGTTAATCTAGGGTTGAATGAACAGTTTCTCGGTAATAAATCTAAGTGACTTCAGCGACCAATCATTCCGATTTGAATAAGAGTTTCTTCACTATTCCCTTAAGGAGGACATGTTTTTTCCCTGTAGAATTCCCAAGGTCGTCATAAGAGGTAAACAACCAGGAAACTACAGACTTATTCAGAAAAATAAATACTAAATACCAAAAATATTTTTTCAAGTAACTTTTAGTTTTTATGTACGCCATTCTTCAGAAAACGAATGATGATGGTGGTAATTAATTTTAAATGATATTTGTTAAATTTGCTAAGAAAAAACGTAGCGCAGATTTTGCTAGTTAAGACCAAAAAGTAAGTTGTAGTACTAAGTGAAATCACCAACTTACAAACAAAAAATAAGAATAAAACGGCATTTAAAAATGAATATATCTTTGGCGTGTTAAGAAAAAAAAGCGTATAAATCCCCCGAAATAAAAAATATATATTTTTTAAATTTAACACATTTCCGACGCACGTTATATTGCGTCATCGTTTATCCTATTCGTGCCTATTAGATGGTCAATCATAAACGCATGGAATGACGACATAATTAAACGAACTTATCTCCGCAGGACAAATTCTGGCAACACACGTCTTTATAGAAAAATTTAACGTGGATTTTAAAAACACGAGTTCTTGAAAAAAATATAAAAATACACTGAAAATCCTTGCTATAAATGTCTACTTAAGCACTGATTTTACACAGTGAGGTAATTGTATATTATAATGCAAAAAAATATGTATTTGTAAAATAAATCAATAAACACGGTGGCGGTCATAATAATAATAATAAAGATTTATGGATCTCTTTATTGATACAATTTTTTAAAGATATGGTATAAAAAACTGATAAATAATGAAGAAAGATAAAAACAGAGGCTATTTGAGAATTTAATATAACAAAAATGAAATGACAAAAAAAATTGCAATCACACTATACTTGCATAAAACCCAACTTCTGCGAATCCTTCTAACGCGTCATCAAGGGGTAATTACACAACAATATTACCCGAAGGTACACGCGTACGTTCGTAGAGTAAAAATTAATATTCCTTTTGATTTTATCTCGGAGTTAAGAAACTAAAGGCATGCTGTTGTTAGAATTGCCTACCTGGAAGATTTGAATTATAAGACTTCTCGGTAGAGATTATAAGATTTTTTAATACTAAGACAAATATTATTAGTATCCTGTATCTAAACGGAAGACAAAGCTTAATCCCGTGACCAGGCAAAATTCGATTCCTCACTTTGAATTCTGAAGACTCAATGGAAAAATAAAATCAAGTGGAAATTAGTCCGCTTCATAGTTACTGATAAGTGCATTTTTCTACCACATATTAGGTCCAGGGTTTGACTCCCGAAAAGGTTGACGTGAAATGTTATTCAATACATGGTTTTCACCGAAATGCTCATTGATTTCTGGACGGGTGTTTTAATCGAAAAAATTAAATCAGAGAAAGGAGAACGCTAAATACGTATAGAGAGAGGACTACATTCTAAGGTAATAGTAAAATAGATAAAGTTAATAAAAATAGAGGTGAAGTGCTTTTAAAAATTCTTTTACTATAAAATTATAAACTCAGTTTGTGAGAAAAAAATAAAAAAAGTGTTACTTATTAATTCTTTTTTAGTTTCCGTTACTTAAAAAACATTTTATATAATATTATACTTTTATTTTTCATATGTTTTTAAAATTTTTACAAAGATATTTACGTTACTACAATATTTAAGGAGAGAAATCCCAGCAAAAAAAACTGCATTTGCAGTGTGGCGGGAATTTTAGTGAATGTACATAAAGCAGCGTATGTAAAATGTTTTCGATAAAAAAATAATAAAAAAAAATATAAAGCAATATAAATACGTTCTCGTGACATCCATTCGTCCAATGTGATCAAAATATTTTAGTGGCATAATTTAAATCTTTTTTATCCGTGTCTGTTTTATAACGTCGATAATTTTTACCCAAAACAAAAAAACAAATACAAATAATTAAACAATAACTAACAAAAAAAATATTGATTAAAAAAATACGAGTTACAAATATGTATAATTTATAACTGAGATGAAAATATAAGTTATTATCTAAGTAATTTTATCTTCACCATCCATCATGCCCTTTTCGCACCTAATGGTGCATAGGACACGGCATTGGTACATTAACCGCAACGTATCTTGATTATTTTTGTTACATGTAGGTAAGATGATCAGTCTTACGCTTTAGGTGCCAGTCCAGGGCCTATGAAATGTTCTAGTGTAAAAACACATTTTTAAATAAATATTTCATGTCGACCGAATCGGGAGTCAAGCCCGAGACCTCTCGCATGGTAGGCAAACGCGCTGACCACTACGCTACGGGGCCGACATTGTTTATAATAATTTGACTAGTTTTTATTAATATTGTTTTGTACATTTTTTGCAACACATGAACGCGCCTGTAAATTGTGATTTTGATAATGTCCGAAACCCGAAGTAACATTTATAATTATAGTTTGCAATCAATCAATGTATCTCGATCAAAGTAGGTACTAGATTCATAATCATTAAATTACAACCATGTCAGTCAATAATGTAATAAATTTTGCAAAATTTGAGACTTCATTAAATATTGTACAAATTTCTGTCGACATATTTTAGAAAAAAGATTAGTGGGTAAGCAAACGAATGCTAGGTGGTGCTTTACGTGTGAAAAAATGTTATGATTAATTGCAATAAAAATTGTATCGTGATCGATGTAAATAATAGGAAGCATATTTTGTAACCCGACGAGAATCAACTTTTTACAGCTTCAATTATTATTGTTATTATATCGGCCGCACAACTTTTAAGGATTAACATATATTTAAATAATAATTTATGAGATCACTCTTAAAGTTTATTTCAATACGATGCATAAATTAAACAGTTTAAGATTTAGGATGTCATGTTGAAATATTAAACTTAAATTTACAGACGGCCTTGAAAAAGCACACTCGCAATTATTTAAAAAATCAAAGCGTAAAAAAGACTCCTTGAAATGTTACACTGATCTATGTTTTGAATACGGTATTGTCTTATTGTGCTAATCAAACACGGAATAAATTGATGCACAATAGATGTAAAATATGCAAATTATATGCGGCAAAGTGATAAATAAAATTATTTACTCATTTACATGTAAATATTAACGACGTAAGAAATAACGACTGAAAAAGGATTCATATCGAGAGAAATTTTAGGAAGCATGTTCTTGTAAAACCATTCGACGATGATTGAAGGTTGCAGTCGTGGCTGATAAAGATATGATTTTTTAATGCTTTTAAATTTTTTCTTGTTACAAGGTGTTACTTTATTCGCTTAGTCCGTGAATTTTGACGACGAAATATGTACGTGTACTTGAAATGTTTTTAATTTTTATGATTTTTTTGCTGCGAAAATTGAAAGTTGCTGAAAGTTGAAAAAGCTGAAAGTATCCGGCTCAAAAATTGAGTTCCACTTGAAAGCCAGTTGCACCAACAATGTTCAGTTTAAAAAAGTTTTTGAATAATTGTTGCGTCTTTGTCAAAATAGACTAATTGCTGCCGTTAAATTTGGTTTTCCTTAGTGGGTAAGTTCCAGTGCGTTACAACGAAAGCACCCACGCCATTTTAAACTGTGTATATAGTCTTGTGTCTTTCATCAGTTTCGCATATTCACTACCATTCTTTAAAAACTAATTAAGTGAAAATTAAATATTTGACAGTCAATCCACGAAAATAACAAAATAATAAAACTTCAAAATCTTTTATTTCCCCACTGCAATATTGTCAATTTGTGATTAATAAAATATGCATGGTTAGTGCAATCACCTTAGCCTAATTTCTCAGCATGACAGTGAAGGAATACAGTGTTAGTTCCGAATTAAGACCGCGACCATACGCTCCAGATTCAGCTTTCAGCTCAAAGGAAGAATAACGTAGTAATACAAAATAAAACGAAGATACAAAACCCCTAGTGTGCAATAGATGCATATTTTGATTTATATGTGGAGCTACCCACAGAAGTGATAGAAGGTTGTGATATAGGCTCTCTTCCTCTTTCTTGTTTTTGCCTTGTTTGCCTAGCTCCCAAAATAACAGTTGTGATCAGCGATCTCCATTTTTGAGGGGGTCCCTGCTGTACCAGAGCCGTCTGGAGTTAACTTTAAACTTCCGGGAATAAATATCTACAAAGAAACAACGTCTTTTATTAGGGAACACCAGAATAAGAAGAAACGTTTATACATATATTGAATGATGAAAGGAAGATGAAAAACTAATTTTACCCGAATTTATAAAACCGAAACAATCTTAAACCGTTTTTTTACTGAACTTTTTTGGCGCAACTGGCTCTAAGTTGTGTCATTTTACTTTTAGTTAGTAATGAATAAAACAAAAAATCTTAATGATAAGAATAAATAAAGCTGCTTTGAAGGCGAAATAGCTTGGATAAATAAGTTGAAATGGAAATTACCATAAATATATTACGTAAAGCGATAATTCAAAATTAAGCAAATATTTCTGTACTAGGTAGTTAGTTACTTCAAACCAGTTTTATATCAACAATTTTAACACGATGTCAGGCTCACCCTTTTCATTACATAGATTAGACGTAGGCATTTGTAGAGAACTTAATATCGTGTAGGATGAATTATGCATTCTATTAAACTATGTAGGTTTCGTGGTATATGAAGTAATTATTATTGATTGCTTTAAAAATTATCTGAAAATATATAATACGAAGGTTTAAATGACAATTTCAATATAAAGGTAGGATTAGACTGTTCTCGTGTATTTTGTTAAGGTCTGGTCTGTTATAATGGCGAGTTAAGGCATGATTACATTGATGTGTCGTGTTGTGAAGTAATATGGTGTGTTGAGAGCTTTTCTGTCGTTTTTATTGATCATTCATCGTGTTTGCTTAGCTTGCTTAACGTGATTGGCCTAACTGTGAACAGTGACTCGATGCGTTAAGGAGACTATTTTAGAAACACATTGATGTGGTAGGTTGTGACGCTCAGTAACCTCCTTCATCACTCTGGCACAGACTTAAAAATCGTCGGATCAAACTGCAATGTGGTGCGCCACAATCCACAACACGCTACTACTTCTAATTTTAAATAGATAAAATACATCGAAGTGGTACGCGTCAGATAGTTCTCCAACATACAACTCCACAACACGACATATTAGAGTACCTGCCTTAGGTTTTAGAGGTGTAATATATTTTTTTAGAATTTTTTTGTTACACACATACTTTTCGATTTATTTTTTTGTACTAACAAATGATTTAGGTACAATCTATTTAAATCTTAAATAACCTCTACTTTATGTGCGAGTAAAAAAAAGTTTTCGTGTAAATCATTCAAGTGAATATACTTAATGCAGTTGCCAGGAATATTTCCTTGCAGTTGATTTAAACATAAACATTTATTTTTATTCGATTCGTATTTTTTGTATTTTTGTATTTTTGTATTTTTTGTATTGCAAGTAAATTATATGTAACATTTTTAGCCAATAAACACCGTATTTTGGAACTGAAAATGAATTTGATACTTACAAATACGCACATAAATAATGTTAAAAAATGATAGCTTGAATTTTTTTATTCAAGTGCCTACAAGCATGATACAAAAAAAATTCGTGACTCAAGAGGCGATCGTCAACGTAATGTCGAGCAAAACCGGTGCTGCTGTTTGGTGACAAATAACGATCGTCGATAAACGAATGGCAGCAACTCGCGACGTGTCACAATAAGGAATTCCACTGTTTTCTAATTTATTTTTTTCTATTGGCGTACTATTTAACTATGCAAAAATAAATTTATAATTACATATTTTTTGTGCGTTATTTACAAAGATATGATTTTTTAAAGTTACATTTATCAAATACCGCGCCAAATGACTGTAATCAGTGTGTCACTTTTCAGTAGTGACGTCATGAAACGGTTGGCGTTCGTACTTTCACTGACCTGACAAGAATCTATGGAATACTGCTTTGATTACTTCATTTAGTTGATCGTAATTTGCTCATTTCTATGTTATGGTTGTTTTTACGAACGTTTCGATTCGATTCGATTCGATAGAAAAACCTAGAAAGTTGACATAATCTCTGGTTGAAATGTCAAATTATACAAATTATACTCTTTTTTTTCTATCGTCAAAACGTTGCGGGGGATTTAAAGCAAATACCGGAAATACTACACGTAGATATAAGAAGTGACGTCATTATTTACGATTTTAAAATGAATACTATTTGTATCATTTTTATTTATTTTTGCGTGCATTTTTGAGATATTTCATCCTACTCAAATTTTTTTTAATATTCACGTGTACACGAAAACATTTTTCAAATTTAATTCCGGGTTGGGCTGGAATTCCTCATTCACATTCATTCGTTGCAGTTTTTGAAGATCGCCCAGTGTCGAGAATATGTTCATTAAAAGTAATGCATGGTGAATATACTTAATCAGCTTTAGTTTTAGTACATGTACATCATATTATACATTTGATTTGCTTGTACAAGCTGAATGTTTCCCATTTGTTCCAATAAAAAAATATATTTAAAAAAAATAATACGCCTATTAACCTTAGGAACGTATGCAGCATTACAAAAAAACTGCTTAAATTATATTAGCATATTTTATCAGTAAGGTTTCACTGAATATAATATTATGTACGTGTTACTTATCTCTAGTCACTAACACTCCGTTAACATACTTAGCTTTTACGTTAGATGGTTTAAATAAATTATCCAGCGATAAACCCAATACAACATATCATACATAAATAACAAGGTAATCTCATTATACGGTTTCCTATTAATTTTACCCGTGCATACATAAAATATAATGCACTTATGACGAATATCGGTTTTAAAGCGTAGATATTGAAATTTATAACTCTAAAATGCATTCCAGAATAATTCAATTTGTTATACTCAATGGAACCTCTTTTTACTCGAGAGATACGTTCCACACAGCGCATACCGCTGTGTTAAAAAAAACGTTCAAATATTATGCTAAAAAATGATAATGCTGGTTAGGTTTTATTGTATAAAAATCAAGATGGATTTAAAAAAAATAATTTAAATAAACTTTTTTTCTTAAATAAGGCATTATTAAAAATCGTAACTAACATTATTCGTCGCCGCCGTTCAGACAAAAGTCACCAACCCAAAAAACATCACTTTGAGAAATCGCAATTCCATAGTTTGAAAACCAAGGTAAAATCAGATGTGTTTTAGAGGTTTTATGTACACAACACAATTGATTAATTTATTTTATTCCTTTTGATAAAATTAAAAATATCTGGAAGTTTTTTACTAAGCAAGGTGGCTAAAACTCGTTTAAGTGACTTTTGCTTGTTTGGATTTGGAATATGGACAATGCAAGATTAAAATGTTAGTGAAAGCAAGGAAATATTAAACAAAAATAAAAATATTGTGGCTAAATGTTTTTTTTTGAAGAAATATTTTTTAATATGTTTAAAAAAAAACATTTAAATCTGAATTACTCAACCTTTTCCTAAGGGCCGGTTGCATCAACAAAAGTTAAGTCAGGGCAAAAGTCAAATAAAGGTTACTTTTATGTCAAAATGCGTTGCATCAAAAAAAGTTAACAAAAAAGTTACTTTTATTTGACCGGCCGCCAGGGGACCGTTTAAAGTTTAAACTTAACTTAAAGTTAAATGCGATCTGCCATCTGTCAAAAAAGCGTCCTGAGTGTTGAAATCTATTGATCGATTTGTGAAAAATTGCACAAAATGTCAATTTTATCTGATTTTTCGTCTTCCGATAACGAATTTATCATCGAGTATATTCTAAACTAAAAAAAACTGTTCAAACCACGAACGGACTATTTTTTGTGGGAAGAGTCCGACTTTATCGCAAGATTTCGAATGTCAAAAAAGTGAAGAACTAATAATTATTAGAATTTTTAATTGTTAATTATTTTTCAATACACGGGACTTGATCATCAGCGGCGTGGTGTAAAATATATCTAAATCATCACTGTGTTGAAATGCTGTTTATTTATTTTTAAATAGAGCTAGATTGAGATCCGCTAACTCTTTCTAGGCATTTAAGGCTGCCATAGTTGCCCGAAAAATGTCATTTTTTTCTCCATTTCTAGAGTAAAAAGTTCTTCATTTTGTTTTAGATTTTACTTTTTTAATTTTTTATCTAGTTCAAAAAGGACGATGTCCCTTTTGTTCGTTTCTGTTCCTTTCGCACACACTGAAAATTGGAACGAAATTTAAACGTTTGTGCCCAAAGACGCGTCGCGGGGCATGTGTATTGCTACATGTAAATAAACATGTACGTGCTTGCGCAAAAATCCCAATAATTTTTAGGGTGAAACTTGAACCTTTACAGTGGCAACATTCTTAACTTTAACTTAACTAAAATAATGTTGATGCAACGGAATTTTTCAGTTACCAGATTTTGAGCCTTTACTCAGTTTAAATATTTAACTTTAAACTAAATTTATACCAACTTTGATGCAACCGGCCCTAACTAAGTTATTTGTAGATATTTGCCTTTTAAATAACGTAGTTTTACGGTTCGAAGTGCTATTCGGTATTTAACTTCGTATACGGTTATTTAAATCAAAACTGTCATTTTTAGGGTTAGTGAATTTTGCTTAATGGGCTATGATATATTTTATTTTTATTTGTTCTCTTAAAGTTTACGTTTTACTTTTTTTACATTAATGATAAAAACCCTCACTTGGGGTGTACACGGATTTTCCAGCACTAGGTATTTAACACTTTTAGAAAATGGTCAGAAAATTTAAGTATTCGAGTATAATAAAAAAGAATAAAGTAAATAATAAATCATAATAATTGATTAAATAACTAGAAAATATAAACTTTTTGGAAACTTCTTTTAGAAACATTTTTTCTTCATAGTATACATGTTCATAGTAGTGGCTCGGTGGGATTTTAGTTTTAGTAAAAATATAACAAGTGAAATTTTTTTTAAATTGTAAAAATGTATAATAATGCTATTAAATAAATAAAAAATAAATAAAAAATAAATAAAAATTAATAAAAAATAAATAAAAAATAAATAAAAAAATAAATAAAAAAATGTATTTTAGGATGGGTCAATATTTTTTTTCCGAATTTCGAAATAAATGGGGTCTAAATATTTGCCTTTTGGATTACTCGGAATGCAAAAAACATTCGATACTACTTTTGGCCAGAGCTTGAAGTTTTCGAAAAAGTCAAATTTTTGCGCTAAACCAGCTGTCATTTTGTATTTAAGTAAGAAAATCAGTCCAATTAGGTTTTATTTATTTATTTATTTATTTATTTATTTACGGACAAAGTCCATTATAAACATTACAATTAAAAGAAATTTTTACAAAGGAATAAAAAAATATAAGGAACAGAAATAAGCAGCAAAGACAGATGATAGATTTTTTAGATTAAGTAAAAAGCATAGGCTAACTATACAGATTCTTTAGCTGATTTGTAAAGAAAGACATCCTTACACCATAATAATCAAGATCTTGATGATCGTTCACCCGCCTGATCATTCTGGGCAAAGGCGACTGTGCACCATAATTGGTCCTGTAGTGACCGAGGAAAAGCATTTCATTATTTCTTAGTCTACGGGTGGGAACGTTAAAAAGAATCTTTTGCAAAATTTCAGGGGCATCAATGAGACAGTTCATAATTTTATACATGCAGATTATATCTGCAATGCATCTGCGTTTATAATGTACATTAAACCTTATTAAATAAGGGCGTGATTTTCACTTTGTTTTGTAATAAATGGGTAGCATTGTTTTAACGAGTCATTGTTTTCGTCAATATTAGCCAGGCGCTTGACGGAATCAGTTCCGCGGAGTGTAAACTTTTTGCATTTCGGTAGTTTTAAAACGTGTTCGAATTTCTAATGTGATTAAGTTATATCTTTACTAACAAAAAGTAATTTTATCAATATAGATAATAACAAAATGTTCAGACAGTTATAAACTTCAAACCTCGGTTGAGGGCCTAAAGTAGTACGAATTTGTTTTTAATAATGTTTACGTTCAATTTGATTCAAAATGCAACTTTTTAGACCCCTTTCACTTTGATGTCTAAAAAAATTAAAAAAACTTCTTACATTATCGGCCCACTCTAGTGCGCATCCTACCTCCATTATCCATTTGTTAATGGTGATTTTATAGTGACAGTATTTACTTATCGTCCTTATGGAAGTAGGTTGTACCTTTAATGGAGAAGTAGACCAATCTTCTTTGACCGCAAGTTGTTTTAATTTTCGATTGCTTTTGCATCATCAGGGTGGAATGTCTAGTAGTAGTTGTGTTTGGTGTCATGGAAGGTATTCAATATTTTTTTTATACTTACATTCGTAAAACTTTTGCATAAATTTGTTTTATAGTTATTTTTTATACGCCAAGTAAGTAAAATAAGGATGCAGGCTTAGAGTAATAATACGCCACTGGCTAATAGAGTAGCCTATACGGACAAAAACCATTCCGTGATTATCAGCCACGAAGTGAGCTACAGTTTACAGCAATACAACGGACCGTATGTATTAAGGTCGATTATTGCAAGCACAAACCATAACTGTCTGTTACACGTTTTTTGTTGAACTAAAAACTAAACCAAAAATAATTACTATGAGAATGCAGGACATTCTAAAAACGAATAGTATTATGTTCTTTTTTTATTTCTATAGTTTTTGCTCTAATTTATTCTGAATGTTTGAAAAAAAACGTACTTACATACGTATATATATATATTTTTTATAAGACTATATAACAAATTCAAAATGTCACAAAAATTAACATGTAAATGAATTGATGATATATAAAATTGTTTAAACATTAGCAGAATTAATCCGTCGTTATTTTACGATCCCAAAGATTTGTTATTGAAATCGAACAATATATGGACTTGGATATTAGGAACTAGAATCCCAACCATTCATGCGTTCTGTACCTGCAAGACGTGTTGGGATATTTTCTGTGCAGCACACCATGAGGTGATTTTTTAAAAGATTAATTGTGCTTTATAAACTATCTAAAAACATGAATGTATTTTATAAACAAACAAAGAAAACATCAAAACGTCAGCATTAAAAATAATAAATTCACTAGGTGGAGATAGGCCCGTGCGTTTTCAATTACCCTGGAAATCAGTAAGTTTCCTTTACTAATTGATACGAGAAAATTGTAGTTCGTAACCTTTGAACTTTTCCTTTATCGAATCTAATCAGAAACGTAAAAATAATTGATAAAGGGCGAGGAACAACAGGGCACGATAGAAAGGATTCGGAAAACTCTTTAGGAAACTGTTATTTCAAGAAAACAGTTAAGTCTAATGAAACTACGATTGAACTATCCCGTTCTGGGGAATTATAGTTCCTACATTAACCAAGAAATTGATTGTTTTTGTTTCTGTATCAAATTGAGCAAAAATTGGCATTGAATCAATACAAAATCTTACTAAATTTTTGCAACGGGTCAAAGGTAGTTAAAGGTGAAATTTGGAAAAGATAATTTTATGTTTGCATATATACCCAAACAAACATGTTTGCCTAGTTAATTTTCACTTATAGTGCAAATATTAGAGGTATGTTAGTACATAAGTGATAAGCTTGGGATAAAATATTTTGTACGTTGACAAAAATACGGATAGTCGAAATTGGAATTGTTTTTCGTACTTACTGCGGAATATACATTTTCAAATTTTGAAAAATTGACAACTATCTTTACTTTCGAATATTTACTATTAACTATCTGTATTGTAATTTGTATAATATTTTGATAATTTACGCTTCACTTACATGGAAATCAATGCAAATACGCCTACCAATATTTGTATGTCTTTAAATTCCACTGATTTTTTCCCTGTCAATGTGTATGTATATTAAACTACAGTATTTTACTCCAATTGCTAATTTACTATTAAAACAAATCAAACAGTTGAGTTTACAAAACTAAGAAATAAAACATTTAAACCGCTTCTCTTTTGAAATAGTTTTGTGCTTTCTTCATGTTTCTTTTCTTTAAATTACTTTAAGTACGTTTTTTCAAGGGGACTACTTTTATATTGCTTCTTTTAAATATTACCTTTCTTACTGTACTGTTCCAAAACTGACTTCCATTTTCATTCTTTAATTATTGCTTTTCGACCGTTATAATATTGTTTAATTCCTTAAAATGAACATATTTTTCTTTTTGAAAATGTTTTTCCGCATTTGAGCATGTTTTTTATTCTTTTTTTTAAATTGCCAATAAATTTTTGATTCTATTTCCAATATAATTTCACAAATATAAATGTAGATTACTTTTATTTGCCCTTTTTGGGTTACTTTAAATATTGTTTTTCAATTCTTGTAATTATAAAGAAATTATAAATAATATCGTTAATTCAAAACCTTAGCACGTAAAATAATATGGAAACTTTACTGATACATTAGAATTAAGTTAATTTCGTGTACCTACTCTAAAATTACGTAAATTTTACCGTTTATTTTCTCGATTTTTTTATATTTTTAAACATCGATAAGAAATAAACAAGAAAATATATTTATTTTTCAGTTTTTATAATGTAAATTGTAAATGTAGAGGTTCTTTGTTTTATATTCCCACAAACTAAGAATTTTCTATATGATCTAAATTATATAAAAGTTAATTAATTTAAATCTGTATCCAGGCGGATGAAGAACGGAGTTCTGTGCGTGAAATAAAACCAGAATCCTGAACGAATGTTTTTGACTCGATGGCTACTTTTAAGCGAAAATCCTAAACAAGAGGTGCGTTCGTCTACCATGATTGAGATCGTAGATTCGATTCCTGGCAGAGTGGACGTAAAATGTTGATTTCAAATATGGTTTTACACTGCAATATATCCAAGTCCGTGGACTGGCACCTGAAGCATGAAACCGATCCCTTTACCGTCATGCAACAGATGATCGAGATAGGCTGCATTTAATGTTCTCAATGCACTGCCCTATGCACCACTGGGTGTCAAAACAGAAATTATGATGATAAATTCAATTTATTTGAGTTTCCGTTGATTATGTCAGTGTCACGTTTGTAGTATTAATTAGAAAAACATTGATTCATTTTTTATATTACGCATACATGAACCTATCTACTAGATAAAATACGAGTTGTAGATAAATCATAAATTTAAACACGCAATGGTAGAAGGTGAATCATTACTTGTTGAATTAATTTGATTTCAGGTAAAAACCACAAAAATATTCAGGTAAATAAATAATAAAAAACACATTTATTATTTGATGTTACTAAACGTTTTCAACACTTAATAACCAATATTACTTTTTTATATATTAATAAAAAAATTGCCATTTCCGCATGCTTTAAATATAATGCTAACATAACTGATTCTTGAATAATTTGATGACAGTACTCAATTGAAATATTCCGCAATTCCATTAAATTTTATGCGTCATAATACATAATCCATTTCATTGATATTTTTTTTTTGTCATGGCAGGAATATTTTTACAAAAACCTTTGTACTTTAGTAAAATGAATTTACTGTTAGACTTTGGAACATAATTTAACGATAAAAGAAGTATTTTTTTATTATTAGGTGAAAGAGAGAAATTTTCAAAAAATCAGTTACTAAATTCTTTATTCAGAATAATATATTTATGCGTATATGGAATCTAAGAAGCATAATATTTCGTATATTATTTGAAATTATTTGTTATCAAAATGTATCGTATCGTCGGCCTAACTTGTAAAACTCGTGAATCGTTTTATCCAGAGGAGAGAGAAAACAGTTTTTACTTCAGTAGCGAAATGTAGCAAAGTTTTTTTTTATCCATGTTTTTTTATCCAACACCATATGGATATACAAGTTTTACACTCACATATATATATATATATATTAAATCCTAAAATAAAACGCTAAAATATCATTTTTTACCATTTGTGGATTTACGAGTTTTAAAAGTTACGATATTATTGTTTCGACGCTGCATCCTATGTATTTTATTTATGAATTTATTGCACACATTACATTCAAAACAAAACAAACAAAACATGACGCCGTTTATCCGTGGGGGTAGGTAGAAAGGATAGAACTACATTTCACTCTGTATTTGGATACAGATCTTACTTCCTCTACATTAATACATCTTCTCATGCACGCACGCCGATTATTCCGACATTCGACATGTTCATCTTCAAGGGCGCCCGTTACATTTCGATGTAACGGGCCCCTAGTTAAATATTTAAAAAATAAAAAAACAACCTTAATTTTGTATCATGTTCTTAAAGTAGTATAATTATTGTTTATCGTCAAAACTTGAGAATCAGCTCTTCATTTAGATAGACCAAATTTTTTACATTAAGACACTTTTTGATAAAATAATAAGTCCAAGTATTTTTTAGTATTCATAATTCTAGCAATACTAATTATTTTTTATTATATTGACTCAAGTTATTATTATGTAAAAAAATAAATACGTGAATGAATGTTAATGTAAAAAGTGCTAAGTCAAATATAAATATCCCCAATAAACAAAATAATAATTAAGAATGTAATTTTGAAAAAAGAATTAAATTGTATTTTTTTAGGAAAGCCATAATGGCAGATGTTAAGCGATCTGCATCTGTTTATACAAAACTATGATAAAGACATTGTTGATTTTTATAGCTCACCCATAATTTGAAACCTTTTTCCAATTTCATACAAAATTTAGACAATTCTCTCGTTTTCTAGCTACAAACAGTAAATTATGACGGCTGATTTTATTTGATCTAGATAGCATATTCACCTTTGAAGGCAAATTGACCAATCAATTTATTAGATAAGGAACACATGTCGCCTGTGGTTCTAAAACTAAAAAAATAAATGTACATTTTTGATAGGTGGGTACTTCGTTTAATAATATAAAACATGAAATAATAAAGTGCACAAATAGATCAGATATAATATTTATGAAATTTAGCCCTTCGGGCCTTAACCACTTAAGCACGTGCAACACAGTGTAATAAGTCAAAAGGGTGAACATCTCTCAAAAGTCTCAACGATTCGAATATTCGTTCAGTTTTAATTTAAGGGAATTGAATTACTGGAATAGCAATTCGCCCGATTTGAACCGACGAAAATGACCCTGATTTAGCGTTGATATTACGATAATAACGCTTAACTTTCTGTGCGCGAGTAAAAAGACAGACGCAATCAATTAGTTCTGGAGTCACAATTATTAAAATATATGAAAGGTGTCTTTGAAACGGTGATATCTTTTCTTTTCTTTTCATGGTCATGTCATACCATATATATGTGCAATAAACTTTTTAATAATTAAAAAAATAATGGCGCGCGCTCAGACGCTGTAGTCTTTGTGGGCATTTTTTCCAATTCATGTTATAGCTTAATTTTAAGATGTATTTTTCTAAAGTGTATTTTTGTAATTTTATTTCTATGTAAATAATATTTGTATGGAAAAATAAACAAAAAAAAATAAAAAATCACGTACAACGAATATCGATAAAAATATATGAAATGGATTAAAAATAATCAATTGTATTTTCAAAATCAATATGGATATTGTGGAGAAATGTTTTCAAGTATAACTTTAAATAAGAAAATATGGCACTAGAAACGACACGCGACATCTTTGGCATTGGTGACGTCAAAATTCGTGACAATGTTCCATAAGAATTTAAATGGTTTGGAACAAAGTTGAAAATGAACAAGAATCTTGACATATCAGGGGCGTGGCCAATGCAATGACCGTTTTTGCAGAAATCCAAAATTACAAATTTAAAAATGTTTTTTTTACTCGATAGTTATTGACCCTTTTTACTTTACAAATGTAATAAAAAAAAGTGATATTTTCCTATTTAATTCCAATGCTGAGAGCTATGCATACAAGAAGTGAATAACAAAATGATGATGAGCTTAAATAATATTTACTCCGGTTTTTAAAATAATTATAGTACCCTAAGGGTTGTTTATCGTATGTATAATATACTGTTACAATAAGTGTTACGAAATGCGGGCCGATTCAACTAGTAACAAAAAACCAAAAATTTTGATCCTTAATATCAGCATTATACCTGTAATAATTTTTTTTAAAACCTTCGGAAGTTTTTTATTGAAGAAAATGCAAATATTTTAGCGTTCATCTTGTTGAAATGAATATTGCCATATCGGGAACCGGAAACCGGAAACCAGAATCAAATGCGATACTTTTGTGTTGTGAGGTGTGTAAAGGTATCCGTTGGTATAATGACCTCTACTCTACTAGCTGTACAATGCAAATTATCCTCACACAATGAGTTAGAATAATGAAGTAAAGAAATAACACTTCATCATAATTATTTGAGTTAACAAGTGGGAGAATTACGAACGTCGTAGGTAGCTCGCCGAATTAATGTCAAAAGATCTTCACGGTCGTCTATTGTAATTTACGATTCGCTACTATCATTCATTAAACTATCAAATTATTTATGTACGTAAAGTATTGCGGCATTTAGAAATAGTAACTACATATTTAAATAAGTCTCTTGTAATTATTTTAGAAATCGCTACCAAATGGCAAATGTAAGGAAAAAAAATATTGTAATAATATACACTCGTATATATAATATTGTATTAATTACTATCATCGTCTTTCACAGATTTTACTCACTAGGCAAAATTAGTCAATTTGAAAATAAAAACATACAATCGCGATGCACATGATTTTCGGCGTAAAGCTACCTTTAATTTCGGGTTATGGTCCCGTGGCTAGTGTTGAAGACTCACGGATCAGAGGTCCAAGGTTAGAGCCAGGGTTTAAAAAATATCGGTCTTGATATTTTTTGGATAAAATACCCTTACTAGAGAAAGAAAAAACACAAAAATTAATAATGAAATATTTTTAAAACCTAATTTTGGTAAGATCGTATTTATTAAATAATTAAAATAATTTTTAAAAAGCCCTTCAAGTACCCCAGCGTCAAGTTATTTGAGGAATTAGAGATCTTAGATATAGGGAAATGAAATATTTTTAGAATAATAATGTTTGTGAAAGCAAATTATTCTATCAAATCCCAAAAGGAACACTACCAGAAGTCAAACTAGAGGATGGGTCATGGGGTCTACCACACACTCTGAATTCGGGCAAAGAAATTTCAGGTTTCAGGGCCTCAAAATATTTAATATATTACCCAAACATTGCAAAACCATGACTTGGATTCAATTTAATACATCTGTAAAAAAATGGTTACTGGGTTTAGGTCAAGAAAAATTCAATAAGTAGGTTGTAATATAATTTTTTATTTTGCATAACAATGTCTGCCTTAAAACAGGTTGTACCTAGTTAGGCAGACTAGACACGATCCAGATAAATCTATTACCTAACTGTGTATGTAATAGATAAAGTCATTGTTAATTTTGTTAATAAACCATGCTTATTATTATTATTATTATTATTTTATTTTTTTTAAATAATAATAATATTCTTGTGGGTACGAAACCCGATCTATCCCTTGATTCAGAATTTTTAATACTGAATTATTTACAACTCATTAAAAATGGCCATCAAAGATTTGGGTAAATCAGAAGAATGAAAATATTTTTTTATTTTTAAAGAATACAAATATTGTAGTAAGAAAAACATGTTTTAACTTTTATTTTTATAATTATTAAAATGAAGTTCCACCAGAAAACGCCAGTAAAAAAAACTAAAACCATTGACTCGAGTTTTGTTTAAAAAAATACTAAAGATGAAAAGTTCTCAAAAAATATATATTTGAGTAACAGGCACATTTATTTTTTTAATACAAAATAATTCAAACGCTTGATGATGTAATATTCAAAAATGTCTTCTTTGTGGTGTAGTTGTCAATGCGTTTGCCTACCATGCAGGAGGTCTTGAGTTCGATTCCCGACATGGTTGACATAAAATATTTATTCGAAAAGGTGTTTTTCTAATATAATATTTCATAGACCCTGGACTGGCACCTGAGGAGTAAGGCTGATCATCGTATCTTCATGTTACAAAAGTGATCAAGATACGCTGCGATTGGTGTACCAATGCATTCCAAAACATAAAAAAATACGAGGGAAAAAAAAAAACAAACAAAAAATATAGAAATAATAATAATAATAAAATAATAATAGGACTCGAACACAAAATGACAGTGAACCTTTTGAGAAGCTTTGTGTACCAAAGCGCAACATCTGTCCACCCACTATTATATCAAACACACGTGCCAATTTGCCAGAAGGGCCCATAAAGTGAACGGTTACTTCCTATAATTAGGATCCCAAGCATTTTTTGCGTTTTTGATAAAATCGCATTTTTGTTGTTTATATAACACGCGGAGTGAACTTAATTTTAGGTAAAACCGAATTTCCTATCTCCGATAAAATACATGGTATAAATTATATAATCGTTATCACCACTACCCTATCTGCACTCAGTGGTGCATAGGGCTCTGCATTGGCCCTCCAATCACAGCTAATCGAGATCATAAAAACAATTAAAGCTAAGGATCGTCCTGGGACAGTGAAATATTGCTGCGTTAAACTACCATTCGTCCATCTCCGACAGATCAAATCCGTGTGGAGAAATATTCCTATAGATGCAACTAAAGCTCTTGTCAATGCTTTTGTCGTTTCGGTTCTAGATTACCGTAATGGAATAAACGCAAATCTCCCAAAATATCAAACTAATAAACAATCTGTTTTCAATGCAGCAGCAAGGCTTATTACGGGAGTAAAAAAATATTTTCACATCTCACAACACCTTCGAGATTTGCACTGGTTAAAAAGCCCAGAGATAATAAAATACAAGCTTTGTTGGACAGTATTCAGATCCCTTCATGAAATGGCTCCAAAATACCCATCGGACCTTTGTATTAGGGAAAATACATGTCAAAGAAAATCTACTCTTAGGTCAGCATTTGATTCAGGAAGAGGAAAACTTGTCGAAATCCGACGCTCTCCAAACACTAGATCTGGAGATCGTGCTTTTGCCGCCGCCGACCTCTCTGCCTGAAACCAATTGCCTTTAAACTTACGAATCATCAACAGTCCCAGTCAGTTCAGATCCCAACTAAAATCCCACTTCTTTAGACTATCATACCCTCTTTTTTAAATATGGAAATGTAATATATCACTTTAGTTTAGTTAGAATGTAAGTTTAGGTATACAATTGTAAAGCGCCCTTGAGGTGATTTTTCACAAAAATGGCGCTATACGAGTATTAATCAGCCAAATAGTATTATTATTAAAAGAAAATGAAATGTATGGACATATAAAATAATAAATTATAAAATGGAAAAAAAAACAGAAGCTGATCTGGGGTTATTTCGTGTCGATCCGTTGGCGAAAAATTTTTTTTAAACAAGAGTAGGTAAACGAACTTTTTCTATCCATATTTTATTTACTCGTAAATATTATAGTTATAAGTCGTTTTTTTTTAATTTAGCATTAAGAACGTTATTTTTAATTTAGCATTATATATGTATCTTATAATATCTAGAAAACTATAATTGGCCTTTTATTTTGGTTTATTTGTTAATATTGTATTTTTGGTGTTGTATTGGATGCTGTTTTTTTTTTAAATAAATCTGTTGTGTGAAAAACAAGACAATCAGTCGTATGTTTCAAGCGCCCGTTCAGAAACTATAAAATACTGAAATAAACTTTAAAAACAAAGTGAGTTTATTTTTTATGATAAATGACGCATAAAATAAATGAAAAATTTACTTTTTCATCTAGGTTTTTACAAACAGTCTTAAAAACATGGATTCATCAACCTTCATATATGTTGATAAATCATATTTATCATATTATATGACATATTATATGACAGATAGCTAAAGAGTACCTAGTGAGACTTTTACATGTCTTCGGCAGAAATTTGAAATGCTGTAAGGGATAAAGTGTGAATTGTTTAAATGAGGGGAAAGAAAGCAAAAAATAAAAGCAATTTTTTTGTTGTTGTTAATACGTATACTAATCAACAATATTTTGAGTTTGTCCAAATTTTTGTAGACAAGGACTGGATTCAACTCCCTGGGAAGCTGTTAACATTAACATATTACAACAGAGATGAAGAACATTTAAGAGTAGGTTATATAGAAGTCTAGGCATCTTCAGGGCTTATGACCTGTCATTGGCTAGTTTAAGTGGCCACTTTACACACTGTGTAACATTCACCACTTTGCCCATATTTGAACATGTATATTCCTTCGATTCTTTCATCTGTTGACAGAATAAGCCGGCAGAGTCGTGTGAGTGATAATTTCACCTTCGTGTAACTGGCAATCAAGATGCGTAGTTTAGAGCACCATTGCATGGCCTATGGACCACCATCCTCGTGTCCAGGTAGAAAATGAGTTTTTTTACAAAAACTCATAAGGGAATATTATGTTAAATTATGTATAATATGTTTTAAATTCAAATATATTTTTTTTTATTTAAAACTTTAAAATGCTGATTTTGTAGTTACCTTGTTCTAGTAATAACTTCACGATATGCACCATAGGTTGCTGCAGTAGGGGTAAGATGAAAGTTTTTTCCACTTTCTTTACCCCTTTAAACATTTACTTTTTGTCCCGTACAGCGACAGAACGACTAAAAGGATCTACGATGCAAATGTTGATGGATGCAGAAAACGAGGAAGACCGAGAAAGACATGGCACGATCAAGTCCATCAAATACTTGAAGATGGACATGTCAAAAGTAAGAATAATCGGCGTGCGTGCATAAGAAGATGTATAAATGTAGAGGAAGCGAGGTCTGCATGCCAAGATAGAGTGTTATGGCGTTCTATCCTCTCTGCCTACCCCTACGGGGAAACGGCGTGATGGTTTGTTGTTGTTGTTGTTGTACAGCATTTTAAATTTACGCCTACGATATATGAAACTTTTGATGTGATTTCTCCCAAATATTTATAAATTAGATGTTTGAATTTTTAAAGTACGATATTATTTCCGAGAACACAGTTGAAAGTTATAATTAGTTTTCTAAATTCCAAAATGTTTTGCGATTATTGATCACTCGCTTTCGATTCGGAATAGGTGTATGCGTGTCCTCTTTCCTTGTAAGCTTACAGCTCAAGAATGAGGAAGATAGCTGTCAGATATGTCTACTGCACTGTGCACAACCTTTGTCAATCTTTGACGTTTAAATTACATACTATTCCCCTTGTCATAATACGTAATATTCTACTCGTAATTGATCAATTCTGCTTAAATTTTGTTATGTAAATTCGATCAATACAAAATATATTGACAGCTAACAGATGGATGAATAAATTTGAAAAAGAAACACAAAAATTTATATTTTTCATTTTAAATCGTGAAATAGTACACACATAAACATATTTATAGTATTAATAAATTGTTAAACACATACATATCGCCATTATTGTTGAACAACGATATATTTGATTTTCTTCAATTTAATATTTGAATGATGAAATCAGGCGAGAGTGTAAATCTGAGTCAAGTATAATTGCTAAGATTAAGAAAGGGTCTCCGAGATGGTTTGGTCACGTATAACGAATGGACGACCAACGAATGGTAAAACAAGTATATATGGCGAAAATAAACGGCAACGTGAGACGAGGACGACCAAGAAAGACGTGGCATGATAAACCAAATCAGATAAACCAAAATCTTAAGTCTGGTCATGTCAAAAGCAGACAGAACCGAAGGGCATGTATGATAAGATGCATGAATGTGGAAGAAGCTAGGAATGTATACCAGGATATATGTGTGAGGCGGTCCATTCTCTCTGCCTACTCCTACGGGGAAATGGCGTGATGGTAGTAGTAGTTCAATTTTATTTGAGAGTGGTTTAGATTTGTTTTTTTTCACGTCAACAAATCGTTCCACGATCACGATGATATTATGTCTTAACGATAAGTTTTTTTTTATAAACGTTCATTCCCATTTCGTAATATTTTTTTAATATTACAAACAATAATCTTATTATGTATTTGACCAGTTTAAAAGATTTTTAAATTACCATTAGATTTTTCTATTTTTTTGGGTGTTTTCTGCAAATTGAAAAATTCCGTTTTTGTGATCGACATCTTTTTCCGAAGGTGATTAATACAGTTTTTTGTATAAAAGCGGTCTGGCTGTTTTTAGCAGAACATAGAATCGACCTTACTGCACCTGATAAGATCAATATCTCATTTTTCCAAAATTGTGGACTGGCTGCTTTCTGCACAACTACGTTAAATTAGTCTTACGATTCAGTTGCCAGTCCAGGAACAATGAAGTATTCTAGTGTAAAAACACCTTTTAAATTTTGATTTATTTTTAATATTTTTTTGCACTCTGTATAAAATTGAATTTGGTGACTTCCCCGGCTTTCAAAACGAGAGTGGGATATTTATTTTTCTCTGGTATTTTAATTATGCTCAAGTAACTTTCATGTGTTTTTTCAATTAAATAATTTTATACACAAATAATATGACACCATTTAATAATGATTGCTTATGAAAATAATGATGGTGTCTCGTCACTTGATTTCTGCCTATTCTAGCCATGTTTTAATAATTATGTTTTGTCAATGATTATATTTGTTGTTTTTTGTAAGTAAAAAAGCGAAAATATTTATTGATATGGGTCAGATTCTGGCCAATAAGAAAATATCACATAATACGAATACCGATAAAAATATGAGAAACGGATTTAAAATAAATAATTGTATTTTCAAAATCAATATGGATATTGTGGAGAAACGTTTTCAAATATAAATTTCAAAAAGAAATTATAATAAAATATATCATTAAAAAAACGCGTTAAAGATTCGTGACTGTGTCCTAAAAAGTAAGAACAGTCAGGAACAATCTTGAAAATATAAATTATGACGTACTAGGGGCGTGGCCAATGCAATGACCGTTTTCGCGGGAATTCAAAATTACAAATTTAAAAAAAAAAATTGCTACTTAGTGGCATAAAAAATATTTTTAAATTTGTAATTTTAAATACTATATATTGAAATAATTATTTATAATTTCTCAACTATCAATACCAAACATGTCGCATTTTTCTAGTGACATTAAAAAAAAAATTATCCCACTTAGCAGCAAATATTTTTTTTGCTTGACAGTATTTGATAGATCCTTAGTACTTAAAAAGTATTTAAAAAAATCATATTTCCCTATTATTTCACCTATTAGGAAAAGCTTGAATACACCAATTTTTACAGTTATTTTTGGCCTTTTTACACCTCACCTCGTAAAATCATATTGGAAATATGCCGTATGTACAAATATCGATGCCACCTCAGAGCAGTCGTGTAATGTACATATAAAATTGGCATCTCATTCATAGTTGCACCTTTGACTTATCATCATAACGTAGGAAGAACAGCCGCGTTTCTCAACTCAGAGGTTGTATCACCTGGCTACGTACGGGGAAGGCGTGGGTTCGATGCCCACAACAGAGGTGTTCACCATTCACTGTTTGCATTCGGTAACAACAATAAACAGAGTCGCCGCCATTAGCCGGCCAGGTGTGATTCACGTGCGGTTTTTTTCTTCAAGGATGCGAGAAACATAATCCAAACACCATTATCTTTAAAATACGTATTATGTTTATACTGCTGTGCAGACGTCAGCGTATTAAGTGTTTTCAAGTATCCGGAAGTAAAATAAATGGCATAAGTAATTTCATGGCGCAGTAGACGTTTTGCATTTAATTTTTTAAGTGTGTGCAATTTTTCAAAAATGTACAACAAACACAAACACAATATCCTTACACACATACAGACATATTTACACACAAACATGCACGCAATAGCATACATGCAGTAATTTTTTATGTTTAGTAAAACAATAATCTTAAATAAAATTGCGCTAAAAAGTTGGTCGAAAAATGTTTTATTGAATATTTTTTTAATTTATTTATTAACTTGTATAATAATACAGTATTTTTATTTGATTTATTTAAGTGTTTTCCATTACGTTACAGAAAGAAAACATTCTTGGGTACAATAATGGGGAGGACGTTTACAATGATTTACTTATTTTCTATTAAAAATATTTCTTAAACTATACATTATTTCATTTTTAATTTTAGTATCCTTAAAATGATATTTGCTAAAGTAAAATTAAAGTGAGTTTCGTAATATACATTAAAGTAAAAAAATTGTTGGGTTTTTGTCCAAATTGATTGTTTGATTACACTTTTTTACTAACCCATTTAGTTTTTAAGTCATATGACATATTAAATATTTCAGAAATAATGATTTTTATATATTTATTTTCAAACTTTAGAACAACTGGAAACTAAACCATTAACATATGTAAATATTGTCAAATAAATATGCTCTAGTTTTTTTTGCAAGGTGTCCTGACTTAACTTATTCGATTAAATATCTTTATCTGGTAAAATGTTTATCGCTTTATACACAAATTGAGTATTTATTACCGATGCATCTGACTGTACACATAAATTGGTACAATAAATTTATTTTATACGTGTTTGTTACACAAAAATGTCTTCAGACAGTGATCCCATATCTTATTATGGATTTTTCCAGAAAAAAATATTCTAATCAACTTAAGTTGCACTAATAAATGTAATTCAGACGGTTTTATTAGAATGAGCGAAGGTTCCAGTAATTACTATATTATTTTAGTAAAAGTTTTAATAATTAATATATGGATAGCTACAAGATTTCTCTCGTTTTCTTAACCCTGCTCCAATTATGTTTATTATAATAACATCATGATTTAATTTGATTCAACCTACCTAAACGCTTTAAACTAAATCACAAAAACCAGATGGGATGATATCACAGGCCTTTATATTATTAATACGACGTCTCTGACACATATACTGACTGACAAATAAAAAAATATGGACCCAAGATTTGGTAGGAATAATAATAAATACAGATCAAAAGAGTTATTACTCAAAAGTACAAGAACATACTGTGTCATATAATGATAGAATGACATCAGAAGGCTC